>NC_134489.1:4809449-4979449 GCF_040206685.1 Ascaphus truei
AGAAGCAGGGAAAGGAGAGAAAAAATGAAATATAGATAGAGAGGGAGATAAAGGGAGAGTGAGAAATGAACCAAAAAGAGAGAGTGTTTAAAATGGGAGAGAAAAGGTTGCAGGAACTGTGAAGAATTAGATAAAGAGAGGTGGAGAGAGAAAGAGAGAGGAAACGAGAGAGTGAGTTGGAAAGAGACAGAGGGTCAGAGGGGGAGAGAAGAAGGTTTGGTAGGGAATAGAGAGAAGGGCAGAGAGTTGTGTGAAAGAGGAGCAGAGAGGGAGAAAGAGATTTAAACATACGGGTGTCAGAAGGTAGATAACAAGAGAGGGGGAACGTGACAGAGATAGGAAGATAAGAGACATACTGTACCAGCAGGGAGATAGACAAGGACATTAGCAAAATAAATGTGGAAAACAGGAGAGAGGGAGAGATGGAGATAGGGGAGATTAAAGGTAACATACAAAGACTATGATCAGAGGGATATGTAGAGAGAGGGAGGCAGGTGGTGCGTGAAACAATAAAGGTGGGAGAGAGAAAAATAAGAGGGAGATTAGTGATGGAGGAATGACAGATAAGGTCAGAGTGACTGAAGGGAGAGAGGGATATGAGAGAAGGAAAGATGGGTGAGTGGGTGAGGGAACGGGTGGTGGGTGAGTGGGTGAGGGAACGGGTGGTTCGGGGGGATGGGATGAGAGATTTCATCATACTGCAGAGTTGAGTAGTTTTCTGTTATGTTTATGATAAGTGACATATTTATCCAATAACTAAAGGATAAGACACGAAGAGGTTTGATTTATAACCTGATACGGTCTTAGGCATGTAATCATGCCTGGGGGTACTTGCATCAAGAAGCAGTAACAGCTGAGCTCTCTTATTTTAATCCATAAATCACAGAGCAAGCGTCTGTCTATGAAGCAGGGAACATATGGAGAAAAGACCTGAGAGGAGCGGAAAGTGAAATCCTAATATGGTGTAGGAAATAGCTCTCATCACCTCGGTCCAATAGAGCGCAGCGCTGCCTGCAATATATCTCATATTAGCGGCTGCAATTAAGGGACATGTGAAACTATCGCCCAAGGTCACTAAGATGGCAACATTTTCTCTCTCTTCATTTTCAGCTGTAGAAAAACAAAATAGCAACCGTGTCAGACTTTGCTAGCGATTTACCAAGTGTGCGAACTCTGAAAAGGTGCATTGCTATTTTGCTTAACATGCTAATTGATCACATTTTCTAAAACTGGTAGATTTACTTGTAAAGTTCTGTAAAATCTCTAGATATAATGCTGACTATAAATAGGGCTCACACACCATGTTTTTCTCAGACCCTCTATCCTTGTATATTGCAAGCAGGATTATAAAGTTGCAGCTGGGAGACTTCTTGAATGGTGAGGAATGGATTCTCCATGCAGTTCATGGTTAGTTTGCAGTGTGCGTGTTGAGTTTGCATGTACTTTGCTATGAACACTGTCTGTACGTATCTCTAGGCAGCCCTAGCAGGGATATTATCTGCCTTAGGCTCGCCTGCTGCTCTGTCTATTTTAGTTATCTCTTTATCTATTTTACAGGGACCTCTGCATAATGACAGCAGTTTGACTCTTGATAAAACTTATGCCAGAAATGTAATGGACTGTGTACAGCATTGTTGCAGGGTCAACGCAACAACACGTGTGTTTATGAATTGGCTTGTTTATTTAGCCTAATAAATATGGCATACAAAAATAATACAGCTTCTTTTCAGCATACAAACAAAATAGAAAGATTAGTCCTGAGCAGGGCTTTTACCTTTTCCAAGGGCTATTTAATGTCCAGAGTATCAATATAGCCAAGAGGTATTGTAGGAAAGACAGACCCTATAGCAAGTAGTTTTTCTCCAGCGTTTCAGTGTGTCTCACTGGGTCAGACAGCCCTACATGTGTGAGCAGCCTGGGTTTGTTAAGCCCCTTAACGAGGCAGCAGGGACCTGACCAATTAACAAGACCTTTCCAGCTGAATTTTAACCCGGTCACTGCTGCACTGCAAACCTAAACATAGGTCTGCCAGGCATAGGGCTGGTATCTTTTATTCACCCTGTTACAAGCAGGCATGTCAAAAAATGTGGAAGGAAGACTTCACAGGCAATGAGGCACTCATTCTCAAGATAACATTCAAATCACATCTAAAAATTTGGGAAAAGTTGCAGCAGAGAAGAACTACTTGGCCTATCCAGGCTTCCTATTTTTCTCTATGCCATATAGACTCCGACCATATTAAATCCCGGGGGTTTTCAATATACAGTATCAGCGTCTATTCCAAGCAGCATTTAATGCCTTTGCTGTATCAACCTCCCACACCTCTGCTGGGAGGATATCCTAAGCACCCACTACACTCCCAGTGAAGAAGGACTTCCATATGTTTCACCTGAGCCTCTTACCTTCAAGCTTCAGAGGAGGATCTCTTGTTTTAGCACTAAACTTTCTATGGGAAATGCATCCATCCTGCTACTTATACAGTAGATATCCATGAGTTATTCCCAGAGCTGTATGATGAGAGTTCAAGGACTAGCAAACAGATGTTAATTGTGGTGGTATATATTAGACAGGTGTTAATGACTGTGGTATGTATTATGCACGTGTTAATGGTGGTGGTACAGTACGTATTATAAAGGTGTTAATGATGGTGGTGCATAAGGGTAGCCGGCCTTCATAATAAAGGTGAAGCCTGGCTGGCTGCCCCTAAAAAACGTGTGTTAAGAGATATGAGTGTTAGCTCTTGGGTGCAGTATTGTATATGATTGTGTTTCTTTGTGTCTATGTTCCCATTGAAATGTCCCCTGTAGGGTTATAAGCTAGGAATGGCATGTGTGGTTAGGGTCCCTGTTGGGAAATAGCTGCAGTACAGGGACTTTGGGAGCAGAGGGTTAAGGGTGGATGTTGGTGGGCAAATAGAGTGAAAAACAATGTGAGGGATTGCTGACTGGTTATATCGGGAGTACTGATATTTTACCCGCAAATAGTGTATGGTTTGCGGTACGCGTTTGTACATAAAGCCACAGTGTGTATGGAAGTCTAATGTAACTCTACGGGATATCTTTGCCCCGCCAGCAAGTTCTGCAATTGGGTTTTAAAACACAGTGCAGGAGCCTGTTTTAAAACCAAGTTGTAGGGTTCAAGTTGTAGGTTCCAAGTTGTAGGGACCATGTGCTGGGGACCATGTGCTGGGGACCATGTTTTAGGATCCAAGTTCTAAGGACCATGTTTTAGGGAGCAAGTTTTAGATTCCAAGTTCCCAATGTTATAGGATAGATATCCATTGCTATACAGACAGCTCTGGTAATGTAATTAGCAGAGGGGTCAGCATGGCAATAGTGGATCAAAGGAACGAATGGGCAAGATGTCAGGATATCTCGCAGGCGGGGAAGGGTGGAGGAACATGTTTGTGAATAGACGTGCAGCGGACAGGGTAAGCCTTACTTAAGCCGGTGCCATGCCATAAATTGAGGCTAGTGACTCACCCCTGACTCCCAGTTGGTATGTATTTACTGTATTTTGTGCATTGTATGTATGTCTGTGGGCTTGCCCAAATAAACACACTTTATTCAATAATCTTGTCCTGCCTAGTGAATTCATCCCGGAATGTAAAAGGTGTTAAAAGTACTGGTTTCCTATTTCAGAGTATATTATAAAGGTGTTTATGGTAGTGGTATATATTATAAATGTATGAATGGCTGTGATATATATTAGACATGTGTGAATGGTGGTGGTATATGTCATGGGAGACAAGAACTTAACACCGGGATAAAGAAACCAGACAGGATACAGCAGTTCAATAATGAGTATTTATTCTGACCAGAGCCAACACGCACTACACAAAGTCACTATCGGATCTTACACTCACCAAAACAGGCAATCCTGGGGGATTCCTAGCTAACTAGCTGCCAGGCCCCACTTCCAAGGCTTGCCCGGGGTTTGCTTCCATTCCTGTGAGGGTAGGGACCATCCAACCTGTCTGGTGAAATTCAGGGCTGAGCACTTTCAAATTCCCCTCTCAAAAGTCCTGCTCTCTGCCTCTCCGGCTACTCACTGTCCTACAGCACAGAAGCACTTTTAAATCTCCCACTCGGATAGGTTCCAAGACTCGTTTTCAGCGTGGATGCTGCTTGGGAACAAATCAGGACACGAGGACTAGCCTGCATTGTCCAATCAGGGCAGGAGGCAGGGTGGAGGCGAGTTAAAGAGCTTGGAGGGAAATACAAACGGGTCAATAGGAGCCACGGCTACTATTTCTTTGTTCCCTGCGCCTCTCCTACCCCTCTGGTCCCAGCAATAGCCAGTTCTCCGGACATGCGGGCTGCACAATGGGTTTCTCAGCCCAGCATGTCCAGAGACTGTGGCTGTGCCTTACTGAGTGCACAATCACTTTTTTATACGTCGGTACAGTTTTTAACACACAGGAATAAAGGATTTCAGTTACAGGGTATGCAAGGGGCTACCATAGGGCCGGCTGGATGGCGGTTCCATCGGTGCCCCTGCACAAAGGCGCTCTTCCCCAGAACAATTAAACTGATTGTCGAGGGAGAGCGCAGGGGGCTCTGTAAGTGTCTCTTACCTTGTCTGCCAGCATCTCCTCCAGCATCGGCATATTGCCATGACACCATGATGCTGCATGGCACCATCATGTCACGTGATGCCACGTGATGCCACGATATCATGACGCCGTGACGTCTGAGGAGGATAAGCTGTGACAGACCAGGTTAGAGGCCCCGCGAAATCCCCTACACCAAGTCCACAAAACTACAAGCCAGTCCTGGGCATATTACAACAATGTGGCTCCAGGGTCTGGTGCCAGATGAGCCTCAGGAAAGGGCAGACTGGATAACCTTTATTATGCTGGTCTCTGGGCCCCTTTCCGCCACCTTATATATCAAATAGGTGGTGGTATATGTTAGACAGGTGGATTGCAAGATGGTGTTGACCCATGGCTTGAACTGCAGAGCAAATGAAATCCAACTCGCCCCATTGGAGGACATTCCAGACAAGTGGAATATTGCATCATTGCAAGTATACTGTATGTACTCTCTCTTACATCCCTTTTATTCACAATTATTCGGAAATATATGACTCTTGTGAGTTGCTGGGAACAAGTTGCTGCAGATAAAGATGGATTCTCCATTATCGGGAACAGCTGCTGTTTACAGCTGTACCAGGAGAAAATGTAGCTCGCATTCAACTAGCAATGTCTATGATTTGTATGAGTTACTGGGAATAGACTATTGCACTTTAATAGGTACTCACCTTAATTGAAAACCAGCTAACACTAAGAGTGGAACCAGGGGAGTCATCTATCAGGTAATAAGCAATAAGCAAATAAAGCTGGTACTCATCAAATCCTCAATCATAATCCTGTTGGAAGCAATACTTTATTACTGGATTATTGACATTTATCTTTTGAGAGGGTACTATATTAATATTATATCAATATCATACTAATAAAAAGTTATTAAAATTGGAAACGGAGTGTGAATGTTTGGCATGAAGCCCTGCAGGTGACATTTTTGAAAGCCACTGTGAATTTTGGGACTTTTATGTTTAGATATTTGTATTGTATTTATATGGTCATGTTGTTGTCTTTATATTAGATGTGTACTTCATTATTGATTGTCTTTAATAATTGATATTTTTTTATGAGGTCAACCAGCTGTGCTCTAGTAATCCTACTAGAGTTCGCACCTGGTACCCATCTTGAGCAGAGGGTAGTTACGTTTGTAATTTATTATAAATGTGTTAATGGCAGTGTTAATAGTGATATATATTACACAGGTGTTAATGGTTGTGGTATATATTATGATGGTGTTAATGGTGGTGGTAGATATTTGTAGCCAGGTCCCCCTCTTACCTCTGGGCTGCACGAGGGGGATTGCTCCGGTGGGGGTTACTACCGTGCAGGGAGCTTGTAAGCGGGTGAGCGGATCACCACAGTTCCGCCGAGGGTGCCGCCATCTTGCCATATGCCGCGCAGTAGCAGAGGATACACAGAGTGCGACGGCTATTAAGAATAGGCTTAGCAAAGGGATTACAAGTTCCAGCAGCCTCAGGGGCTGCTAGACATGTGTTACAGGAGGACCAACAGGGCTCCTGGAAGCGCGGAAGAGAGAAGTAGATACATGTGGCGCGCTGAGACACCACGCGAGTCGGAAGCAGGACAGTAAGGGGATAGGTAAGGTCCAGGGAGAAGTGCTCCACTGGACTAGGCCAGGATATCCCATTAGGTCCCAGCTAGATCCCATCACTATTAGCTTGTGTTCTGTAGGGAAGGCCCCATTGACATTGACGCTCCCCTTAGGCCATTAGTGTTAGTCAGCACATCTGTGACGGACACACGCGGTGTGCGCAGCCTGCATCTGGGACCAGACCAGGCCATCAATCCAAAGACTATCCTAAGGTGGGACCCTCCAACCGGATACAACCCCATGCAGATGCGGTTCTTCGGTGGACAGACTGATCGGTTGTTTATTAGTACCTAGCAGCACCTGGGGGCTAGAGCGCCCTGGGAGGCATATCCACACCAACAATTCACGTGGGCAGCGCTGTTACACACACTTGGGGTGGGATTGGCTATTGTGGTCTGGACAATGGGACACTGGTGCCCCTACAGCTAAGTTCTGTGGGGATATTCCATGGGTCGGTGTAAATGTTGTGATACCATCACTATCCTCTAGGGGCTGGAACAGTGCAGTAAGTGTGCTTTCCAGTCCACAGAGAGTTAATTCCTCAAAGAAAAGCCAACAGCAGCTGCTAACTAATGGAGTTAATCAGCCTGGTCTGAGTGAACAAGGAAGTGGTTAAAAAGACAGACTGAAAGCTGCTATGCTGAGAGACTGTTTTCACCAGAGAAGGGGGGAGATAGAAGTGCTCCCCAGCTACAGAGGACCTACAGAGGAGTTTCTCTGGGCTCAACGTGGGGCTGAGCTCCCCTAGGAATAAAGGAGGAGAGACCGTGCTGAAGCAGGGACGTCTGCTCCAGAAGGACTAAGGTTACGCTTATAGTGCCAGCAACGGCGACGCGACGGTCGCTGGAAAATCAAATAGAGATGACTTCCAGCGATTGCGACCAATCCGTCGCACACGCGACCACGGCAATGCATTTGTTTTGCCGTGACATTGTGCCGCTGTCGCCAGCACTATAAGCGCAGCCTAAAATAAGCAAAACCCTTATTTTGTATGCAGAGACTGTGTTACACTGTGGCATATACCAGGGCATGTTTTTGGCTTAGAAACCAGCTTAGCTGGCCATCCAGTTAGCAAGGGCTAATGTTACGGTGTAATCAGTTTTCCCTAAAGGGAATAGGTGTTATTTGTATGTGTTGTTTTGATTTAAAGGGACGGTGGGCCTGTTAGCATATGATTTAATCCCTGTAAATAAACCTCATGTAAGAGATTCAGCATTTCCTGCCTTTATCTGGGACTAAAAGATGCTACAACGTGGTGTGGGCATCACAATATATACTGTATTGTTACAGTATGTGCCATGTTGCAATGTTCCTGGTATAAGTACTGTCCAGTAAATACTGTTACATACTGTATACTATTGTGTGCAATTACTGGCTGTATTGTCTTGGGAGGGGCTATCCCACTGTGTGAGGGTCCTTCCACGGTGGAGGCGCTGTTAGTACGCTCGTTACACACACCTCAGGCTCCCCATGGCGGAGGATCAGGCCTCCTGTTTGGCACTCGGGTAATAGCAGTACCGGTAGTCTTTATTCGTGACGGGGAAAAGGGGCTATATATTATAATGATCGTGGTATATATTATGATGGTGTTAATGGCAGTGATAAATGTGATGCAGGTGTTAATGGCGGTGGTATATATTACCCACAATTGTTAGAGAGCACACAGTTATCTCCAGACATCTGCCATAGATGCCCAAACAATAAGCCTTTGTCAACAAAAAACAAAAGAATAATGTGGAAGCAAAATGTTGAAAATGTAGAAATAAATGTTTCACTGGTTGTGCTTATTTTGGGAGGCATCTCTCCTAGCATCATCATCCAGGTGGTATATATTAAACAGGTGTTAATGGTAGTGGTATATATTATGCAGGTGGTGATGGTGGTGGAATATTAGTCAGGTGTTAGTAGTGGGGGCATATATTGGACAGGTGTTAACACACTTCCACTCTTTTTCTCTGCTTCTTATATCTTTCTCTCCCCTAGAATTCTCGCGGCCTTTCCCTCACTCGTTCTCTGTGTCCCACCCTTCTTCCTCTCATCTTTTAAACACTTCTCTTTCTATTTTTTTCTCCCATTCCTTCCTGTTTTTTATTTTTTTATGTTACAAACGTATCTCTTTCTCTCTGTTTCTATCTCTCTCCTCATCTATTATTATCTCACACACTCTCCCCCCACCTCTCTCACACTCTCCCCGACCACGTTTACACACTCCACTCCCTCCCCCCACCATTCACAAACTCGCCCTCCCCTTGTACACCCCCCCCCCCTCACCTGCTCTCCTTTCCCATACTCTACCCTCCCATGTTCTCCCCCTCAACCCTCTTCCCTGTCTCCCCCTTCCCCCCCCTCACCACTCTCTCTTCCACCCTCCAAACTCTCTCTCCCCTTCCACACACTCTCCCCCACATTCTCTGCCCTCCCCCCTCATTTACTCTCACCCCAACCTAACACACTCTCTCTAACGTTCTCCCTGCCAGGCCGCACTATTCTAAATCATTTGTAAGTGTTCAGCACCTGCTGGAAATACGCCCAGTTCTTAGCAGCAAGGACTGGACACCAGCCAGCGGGTTAGCAAAGCATAATGTGCAGGATGTGATCTGATTGATGTTACCTCATCCCTATAATGAATAACTTCTATGTAATCTTGTGTCTATCCCAGTAACCCCTTCATTGCTTTAGCTTCATATGCTTAGGGCATTGATAAGGAAAATTGTGCTTATATATGGGGCTGACTTCTCGCACCTCTCTCTTGTAATGGTCACAATGTGTGATCCATGAGAAAATCCCACTACGTACAACAGTATTATCAACGTAACTCCACGTCATCATGAGGTTGTAGCACAGTCCTGGATCTCCAAGACTCCCTTGGGCATAGAGATGCATAAAAAAAGCTGTGTGTGCTGTGCACGCGCATAGTAAGTGAAACTTCTTTGACTTTTGTCACAGAAATTGACTTATAACGCGCGTGCTCGGCACACATGTGTCAGTCAGTGTATGTGTCAGTCAGTGACTATGTATGTGTGTCAGTCAGAGAGTATGTATGGGTGTCAGTCAGAGAGTATGTATTTGTGTCAGAGAGTATGTATGTATGTTTGTGTATGTATGTGTGTCAGTCAGAGATTATGTATGTGTGTCAGTCAGTGTGTGTATGTGTGTCAGTCAGTGTGTGTATGTGTGTCAGTCAGTGTGTGTATGTGTGTCAGTCAGTGTGTGTATGTGTGTCAGTCAGTGTGTGTATGTGTGTCAGTCAGTGTGTGCATGTGTGTCAGTCAGTGTGTGCATGTGTGTCAGTCAGTGTGTCAGTCAATGTGTGTGTGTGTGTGTGTGTGTGTGTGTGTCAGTCAGTGTGTGAGTGTGTGTGTCAGTCAGTATGTCTCTCTCTGTGTTGTGTGAATGTCTCTCTGTGTCGGTCAGTGTGTGTATGTGTGTCAGTGTGCGTGCGTATCAGTCAGTGTGTGTCAGTCAGTGTGTGTGTCAGTGTGTGCATGTGTGTCAGTCAGTGTGTGCATGTGTGTCAGTCAGTGTGTGCATGTGTGTCAGTCAGTGTTTGCATGTGTGTCAGTCAGTGTGTGTGTGTGTCAGTCAGTGTGTGTGTGTGTGTCAGTCAATGTGTGTGTGTGTCAGTGTATGTCTCTCTCTCTCTGTGTTGTGTGAATGTCTCTCTGTGTCGGTCAGTGTGTGTATGTGTGTCAGTCAGTGAGTGTATGTGTGTCAGTCAGTGAGTGTATGTGTGTCAGTCAGTGAGTGTATGTGTGTCAGTCAGTGAGTGTATGTGTGTCAGTCAGTGAGTGTATGTGTGTCAGTCAGTGAGTGTATGTGTGTCAGTCAATGAGTGTATGTGTGTCAGTCAGTGAGTGTATGTGTGTCAGTCAGTGTGCGTGCATATGTGTGTCAGTGTGCGTGTGTGTGTGTGTGTGTGTGTGTGTCAGTGTGTGTGTCAGTCAGTGTGTGTATGTGTGTGTGTCAGTCAGTGTGTGTGTATGTGTGTCAGTCAGTGTGTGTGTGTGTGTGTGTGTGTGTGTGTGTGTGTGTGTGTGTGTGTGTGTGTGTGTATGTGTGTGTGTGTCAGTCAGTGTGTGTCAGTCAGTGTGTGTGTGTGTGTGTGTGTGTGTGTGTGTGTGTGTGTGTGTGTGTGTGTGTGTGTGTGTGTGTGTGTGTGTGTGTGTGTGTGTGTGTGTGTGTGTCATTCAGTGTGTGTGTGTGTGTGTGTGTGTGTGTCAGTCAGTGTGTGTGTGTGTGTCTATGTGTGTCAGTCAGTGTGTGTGTGTATGTGTGTCAGTGTGTGTGCACGTGTGTCAGTCAGTGTGTGTGCATGTGTGTCAGTCAGTGTGTGTGTGTGTGTGTGTGTGTGTGTGTGTGTGTGTGTGTCAGTCAGTCAGTCAGTCAGTGTGTGTGTATGTGTGTCAGTCAGTGTGTGTGTGTGTATATATATGTGTGTGTGTCAGTCAGTCAGTGTGTGTGTATGTGTGTCAGTCAGTGTGTGTGTGTGTGTATATGTATGTGTGTGTGTCTGTCAGTGTATGTGTGTCTCTCTTTCTGTGTCCTGCCCCCTCTCTCCTGACCCCCCCCCCCCCCTCAAAGGCAGGCAGAGCTGCGGACCCGCGGCGGCTCTGTCTTGGTCTCTCCCCCTCCTCCCCCCCCCCCCCCCCCACAGGCAGGCAGAGCTGCGGACCCGCGGCAGCTCTGCCTGAGTCTCTCTTCCCCCCGTCCCCCTCACAGACAGGCAGAGCTGCGGACCCGCGGCGGCTCTGCCTGAGTCTCTCCTCCCCCCCACCCCCTACATGACAGCGAATCACCGGTTGCCTCGCAGCAGCGCCCTCTGCCAACCACACCACACACACACACACGAAACCTGCCATCCACAACATGGATATGGACAGAGCCTCTGCGCATGCGTTGAGGAGGACGGCTGCCGGTGTGGAGGAGCGGGTGAGGGAGAGCGGCGCCGCCGCATGTCAGCGGCTGTGTGGGGGATGCGGCGGCAGTGGCTATCACCGCCGCCGCATGTCAGCGGCTGTGTGGGGGGTGCGGTGGCCATTAGGAGCGGCGCTGGCGGCTATCGCCGCCGCCGCATCTGATTTGTGGAGCGGGTGTGATGTCAGTGTTGGGGTCGGGCTGAGCCAGAACACAGCCCGGCCTCAACTGCCAGCACTGACGTCACATCCGTTTCATTTCTGTCTCCACAATCCATTTTTGCCCCATCACGAATGAGGTGCCACTAAGGAAGTTTCACTTCAATAATTGTTACCCAGAACACAGCCTGTGATTTCTGTTTGAAAACAGAAACTGGATCAAAATCTGGGGGCAAGTATCAGGCCTCAGTCTTATTATGTATTGTCCTGCTATGTCACTGGACCTCCATCTAGTTGTGACACTCTCTCCTCCTACTATGCCAGCACATGCTCAACTCTGCCACTTAACCTCCATCCTACCCTGCAGCTCTCTCTGCTGTTCCTGTACTGACCCCACACGCAGCTCTGTTGCTACACCTCCATTTGTTACATCTGTACTGATCGCGCACACACATACAGCTCTGTCACTGCACCTCCATCTACTATACAGTATCTGTACTGAGCCCACACACACATACAGCTCTGTCACTGCACCTCCATCTGCTACAGTATATCTGTACTGACTGCACACACAAAGCTCTCCCACTGCACATCCACCTGCTATATCTGTACTGACCCACCCCCTCACACACACACAGCTCTGTTGCTACACCTCCATTTGTTACATCTATACTCACCCCACACACACATACAGCTCTGTCACTGCACCTCCATCTGCTACAGTATATCTGTCCTGACCCCCCACAACACACACACACAGCTCTCTCACTGCACCTCCACCTGCTATATCGGTACTGACCCCACACACACACAGCTATTTCACTGCACCTCCACCTGCTATATCTGTACTGCCCCCCCCCCCCCCACACACACACACACAGCTCTATCACTAAACCTCCATCTGCTATATCTGTATTGACCACACACACAGCTCTCTCACTGTACCTCCATCTACTATATCTGTACTGATCACACACACACACTCACAGCTCTGTCACTAACCTCCATCTGCTATATTTTTACTGACTGCACACACACAGCTCTTACTGCACCTCCACCTGCTATATCTGTACTGACCCCACACACACAGCTCTGTCACTGCACCCCCATCTGCTATATCTGTACTGGCCCCACACACACAGCTCTGTCACTGCACCCCCATCTGCTATATCTGTACTGACCCCACACACACAGCTCTGTCACTGCACCCCCATCTGCTATATCTGTACTGACCCCACACACACAGCTCTGTCACTGCACCCCCATCCTGCCCTGCAGCACTCTCTGCTATTCTTGTACTGTTTGTGTGTTTCATTCATTATGAGCAAGGCCGCTGTGACCCTGTGCTGTGCTGTAATGAACCTGCTAATTAAATAAATGTCAATTACATGCTAATTAAGAGCACTTCATTAAATGTGTTATAACATCTTCATTCACAGGGCTTCCCATACAGCAGGTGTGAAATTTAAATGCCAGGAAGACTCCATTCCTAGAGGTATGCCAGGAAATGTCCCCTGAGTCTTCCAGTCCTAGAGGTGAGGTGATCAAATCTGTTTTCTTCCAGTAATTAGATTCCTAGTCTAATGACCATTTATTTTCTTCGCAATTCTTTCTGATACACTTTCATTTTCTTAACCTCTCTGTCTCAGTATATGGACTCTCTGTCACTTCACCTTTCTCTCTCATATCCATTTCATTTAGTTATTTATATTTCTCTCCCTCTGCTTCATTTCTTTCTTTCTATATGCTTGTATCCATCATCCGTAACCAATAACCATCTATTCCTAGAGGTGACACACAGGGTTTTTTTTGGCAACCATGAGTCACATAGTCCTAGAGGGGAGTATTGCTGTATTTTTGCAACTGTCTAGAAATACCAGCCTCTGTATCCCTGTGGCTAGCTTTGAGCTGAACAGTGTCATGGGAGACCAGAGCTTTTAACACCTTAAAACCTGGATCCTTTGATTGCACAAAGCGAGAGATACAATAAATTGTGATTTATTTACAACATGAACATACACAACTTGATCTACGAAATAATACGAAATAACACTTACTGGAACGGGGAAATAATACGAAATAACACTTACTGGAACGGGCAAAATGAAATATAATGTTCCCGGAACGAACTTCACAGAAATAAAGTCTCTAGGCAAAAATTCCCAGGAGCGGGGTTGGTGCACAAACAGAGCCGCGAAACAGTCTTTGGCTAGTGGCGCCGCTCACAACCTCTATTTCTCTGCCGTAGATAATCTTTTCGTTTTCCCGCTGCAGGATTCGTCTTGGATTCCTTAGTTGTTACGGCTTCAAGGAATGCCAAAGGCATGGACGAACTTTGCACCTGTCCCGCTTACATACATAACCAAGCCCACTTTCCTGGCGACATCTTGTCTACTTTCCCCCGGACAGCTGGACATATCCCACTTAACACTTTAACATTTAACATGCGGGTCCTTTGTTAACTCCGGACCTGGTCAGACATTCTGGGACCATCCCCGCAGGGTGCCTTAGAAGTCCAGGGTTAAGTTATGCATGACTCACTTGCAGGGATGTCCTGCCATATTCATTTTGATAATGGTACTTGTGAATCAAGTATTTTCGATGCTCCACCCGCCCGAATGTAAATTCCTTGGCTCGTATAACTTTAATACACCTAAAAGAGGGGAACTTTCATTCATGACTTTTCATAAAAGTTTATGAAAAGTAAACTATAACCGTTTTAATGATATACCCCCAGCCGCACGCATAGCAAAAATCAAAGCGCTAGGACGTTCCTAGCCAAAGCTAGCCCAATATGACTCAGGACACCATGCCGGGAATAATATCTTTATTTACTGGCCTGGTTACCCCCTCACCGTCACAAACAGTCATAGAGATGTCAGGCTCTATGTACAAATATATTGTACAAGGATCAAATAATTTACTGTGGGGCTATGAATCTATTAAGTGCAATGCATTACACATGGTTAACCTTCTCAGTGCTGAAAACCTGTTAAGTTATTGCTCTAGAAAACAAAAATATGGGGGTGGGGGACTGCTATTAGAAATAAGTAATAAAATACTAAAAAATAAACACCAAAAATATATATTTGTATATATATATATATATATGTGTGTGTGTGTGTGTGTGTGTATGTGTGTGTATATATATATATATATATATATATATATATATATATATATATATACACACTTTATTTTAAAAGTAAAATGTGCTAAGACCGTGAATATTACAATTGTATAGCGCTGCATGTTTTCCAGCTGTGAATGTGTTAAAAAGCTGGACTGCAGAGTATCCTATCTCAGCCTAATACTGCCATATGGATGGAGAGGGCACAGTAATCCCATGATGTAAAGCTTTAGCTGTGCTAAATGTCTCTCAGTATCATTCCATCTCGCTCTCTATCTGAAGGACAGTCACCTCATTCCAATAATTGGATTCTTAATCTCGCTCTTGTTTTTATTTCTCATGATATCTTTTAGGTGCTCTCTCCCTTCTGCTCTCTGCTCCTCGTATTTTCATAGTTGTCTGTCTTTCTCTCCCCCTAATTTTCTCTCTCCCTCCATTCTGCTCGTCTTCTCCATCCTACTACTCACCCTCTCAAGTCTACTCACCCTAACAACTCTGTCACCTACTGTACATTTCTCTCCCTTCTTTATTACCCTTTAATTCCTGCTAATTCACTCACTGGTACAGACATTTCCTCTCTATCTTTCCCCCTGTAACCCTCTTTCTCCTTTTCCCTAGCATACTGTATAATTCTCCTCTACACCTTATTCCTCTCATCGTCATATTCTCTCTCTCTCTCTCTCTCTCTCTCTCTCTCTCTCTCTCTCTCTCTCTCTCTCTCTCTCTCTCTCACCATCTTTCTGTCTCTTGACTCCTTCCCTCTGCCCCCCTTATCCCTCTCTATCCTTCCATTTCTCTCCCCCTTTCTCCCTCCCCCTTTCTCCCTATCCCCTATCCTAAATCTTTCTTTCTCCATCTTGCAAGCTCATCCCTTCTTTGAATGTGTAATGTATTTCTGGGATCAGAAATGGTTAAGGTCTCTCATGCAGGAAATGCCACTTTTCCTATGAGAATTATAAGTAAAAAATATGTTTTTTGGCCTTGTACGATTTTTTTTTACTGTAATTTACATTGTATGCTAATTTCATGCTCTTTGTACATGGTTTGACCTATATATAAAATTATTAATTATCCTATTACATTTGCACTTAATTGCAAAGAAACATGGAGTGAAGACATTACACCAGCTGAGAGTGCAGCCAGGGCCCTCAGGTTATATAAGAGGATTGGGCAGCAGTGTTGAAAGGGAGTTAATAGGAAT
The DNA here is from genome assembly GCF_040206685.1 of Ascaphus truei. Lineage (NCBI taxonomy): Eukaryota > Metazoa > Chordata > Amphibia > Anura > Ascaphidae > Ascaphus > Ascaphus truei. Next base: position 4,825,050 of record NC_134489.1, read on the forward strand.
ATTGGATTATTTCAAGTAATCGCATATTGTGTAATTCTAACAACATGAAGGGATCATTAGCAAGGAAAGTGCTCTTCTACAGCCAGGTCCCAATTAGCAGGACTATTGATAATTAGAATTAGTTATATGAATGACATAAATATGATCTGTTACATAGTTATATAGTAGATGAGTTTTAAAAAAAGACATGTCCATCAAGTTCAACCTCTGCTAAATTTACATGACAGATACTTTATCCTATATTCGTATTTACAGTATATTGATCCAGAGGAAGGCAAACAAAAATGCCCCAATGAAATCTCATCCAATGATATTTCATAAGGGGAAAAATAAATTCCTTCCTGACTCCAGATTAATCCCTGGATCAACTTTCTTCCCATGTATACTTATTTGGTATTTCTCTGTATACCTTTCCCATCTAAAAATAAGTCCAACACTTTTTTAAAGATATTTATTGTATCTTTTTGTATATGTATTGTATGTGTGTGTATATATGTAGCGGGGTACCCCCTGGCTACTTTTCTACCCAATGGGCTGGCAGTAAATCCCGGTATTCACAGGTTTGCCAGTAGTTGGTATGGGGGTTTCCCCTTCACCTTTGGTACTGCACTTGAGTGACAGCAGAGGGTGGCACGTCCTGTTGTAGCTGGGACAATGGGGTGCCCACCTTTTTGCTGTACTTAAGGGCAAGACCGCCCTAAATTTGAAGCTTGTTCCTTACCCCTGAGGAAGGAAGATCACACATCTGGGAGCCTGAGATTAGGGCCTTCCCATGTGCTCTTCCCTGCGGGGAGGAGTGAGTGTGATTATACCTCTGCCTCCGCTAGGGAGGTGGGGAAGAGTTAGGATGGCTGCGGGTGACCTTGGCCTGTAGTGACGGTCCAGGGACCATCTCCAGTGATAGCTGTGAGTAAAGAGACTGTAACCGGCAGAAGACTGCTGAGTAGCTGTGTATTACTGCAAAGACTGTAGTAATAAACTGTTCCTGTTTGCAATATACCTCCGGCCTGGTGTGTGATATAACTGGGGGGAAAGGTACAAGTTCTACCGTGGGAGATCACCTCCATATTCCTGGAGCCTACGGCAGATGGAGACGCTGCACTGTTAAGTATTATCTGGGATATGGACCCCAGAAGCCTGTTTGATAATGTGTGTATCAAGGGGGGACTCCATTTTGACTGCTATATAACAATTTTATACTGATTATGCCATTATACCATTAAGCTTTTTAGTCAGATGTTAAACTGACCTTTTACCCACTTAATGGTGGCTGAACTACTGAACTATGTATGTTCAGACTATTTCACCATGTAGAAAAAGGAAGTTTAGTCAGCTGTGCTTAGCCTGAATGTATGAAATGTCTTAACAATGAAATGTCTTAACAACAAGAATTATGACGCTTCCTAGACTGCCCCATGATCGGGCAACTAGACTAGTTCCCAAATCGTAACTTTCCATCTGTCACTTTCTAGATAAACATAATGGGAAGTAAGTTTCTCACGTATACGTGTTTTTTCTACGCTCGCTCACCTATATAACCTGACTGTAAACCATTAATAAACAGGAGAGGTTTTTGACAACGCTCACTGGTGTCTGACTCAATTACTTCTCCTCCGAGCTGCTTGTCTTTTCCTGTCCAGCACTTTTAAAGGCCTCCGGAGGTGATCATCCAAAGTATGAGAGAAGGTTCCTACGCAGCAGTAGAGAATATATTTTTCACTGTTCCTGTGTCCCAAAGTCATCGCGGACGACTCAGCCCTCTTGTTACCAGCAGGTATATGCACCACACACCCTGTAATGTCCCCTATCTGCGATTGGGGGGGGGGATTACGTGTGTGTGTGTGTGTGTGTGTGTGTGTGTGTGTGTGTGTGTGTGTGTGATGAGAGAGAGATATGAGAGAGAGATATGAGAGAGAGATATGAGAGAGAGATATGAGAGAGAGAGAGATATGAGAGAGATATGAGAGAGAGAGAGAGAGATATGAGAGAGAGAGAGATATGAGAGAGAGATATGAGAGAGAGAGAGAGATATGAGAGAGAGAGATATGAGAGAGAGAGAGAGATATGAGAGAGAGAGATATGAGAGAGAGAGAGAGAGAGATATGAGAGAGAGAGGAGAGAGAGAGAGAGTGATATGAGAGAGAGAGAAATATGAGAGAGAGAGAGATGAGAGAGGGAGAGAGAGAGAGATATGAGAGAGAGAGAGAGAGAGAGAGATGTGAGAGAGGGAGAGAGAGAGATATGAGAGAGAGAGATATATATGAGAGAGAGAGACAGATATGAGAGAGAGAGATACGAGAGATGTGCGTGTCTTTAGCTATGCTTGTGTATATGTATAATTCAATGGGTAGATATATACATACAGTAGGTTTCTCGGCCTGAATTCCAAACGTCTCCAGTCTTCTGTTAAGCGCTGTTCAATACTTTTTTTTTTAACCTTTAAAGATGAAAGGAGATCTACACTATTTTTCTTCCTGTCTTTTTCGGATAGGTCATTCTGCACTACGACCCCGGAGAGGTTAGAGAGAGTGTTCATTCTGCAGCGGGTAATCTTCTTACCGCACATTGCCCTTTTAAAAAGATTTTATGTGAGTGCAATACTTGCCATATTTGCCTTATTCCAATTCCTAAAACATATTGCACATTTTTCCTGTATTTTCTCTCCTTATTTTCCCCTTTTTGCACCCAAGTATTTTTGGTTTGTGTGTATGCTTACAGAAGAATAAGAGCACCACACGTAAATATTCCTGTATAAAACGACCAATTATCTCATAGTCTCTAAATTACAATTATCTTGAGGATATGGTTACTTGAAATAACATCTACATTAGGATCCTACGGTTTCTTAATAAAGACACATTACATGAATATGGGGTGTGCTTGTCCTATCCTAGGTTACTTCCAGCTACCTGTGCAAGACCAAAGATGAATGTTTTATTTTCTGAAGGCAGCAACAAGCAGAGATTCTGTCATCCTTTGGTATGAGACGATAAACTGTCTGTCAGTTCTAATTGGCTCCCAATAACTGCACTGACATTTTAATTGTGTGTGGAACTGGCAGAGTAGAGCCATTAGCTGGATGACCCCAAAGGTTATGTCCGTCAATCCCAGCCTACTATTTCATCCTAGTTAGATCCATCACAAGCTCATAATCACATTATAGATGTCTCGTCTCCTGTGGGAACTCCAGGAAGTATTTTCAGTGGTTGAAGTGTAAGGGGATGGAGAAGTACAGAGAACCACAGTTATTAATGCACAAACATACACATTCACTTGCATAGTTACATAGTAGATGTACAGTCCCCTCCCTTTCTGTTGGGATTTTTGTAAATATATTGTAGGACTTTCCTGCTTTGTTTAACAGGTCTGTGATCTCCTAAAATCATATAGTAGCACTCATTTTTGTTTCTATTTCATATTGACTATGGGGTATTTATGATGTGTGCTTGTATGCGTGTGACGTGTATTCATATAAGCGTATTATAAATTTATTTTTATCTACTATATGTTTTGGAAAGTTGTTTGTTTGCTATGCATTTGGACACCTTAACATATCGTACCCGCATTTTGTATGCTAGTTACATAGTTACATAGTAGATGAGGTTTAAAAAAGACATATGTCCATCATGTTCAACCTACGCTAAATTTAGATGACAGATACTTTATCCTATATTTGTACTTAAAGTATATTGCTCCAGAGGAAGGCAAACAAAAAACGCCAGTGACACATCATCTAATGGTATCCCATAAAGGGAAAAATAAATTCCTTCCTGACACCAATATTGGCAATCAGATTACTCCCTGGATCAACATTCTTCCCATGTTTATTTATTTGGTATATCCTAATGTGGAGATTTTGATCCGTGCTCTTGCTTCCTTGAAAACCTTGAAAATGGTCAGCTCTCCCCTCTTGCAGCTCTTGTGCGTGGAGGTATTCCCCTCCTCCACAGGTGTCCACCAAAGGATAAATCCATATATGGACCAATCATAGAAAGAAAAAAGCACAAAAGCGCACCAAGGGTGAAAGAATTGTATTAAACAAAGCAGATAAATGTAAATATCAACTTACATAATAAAAAGATCTGTGATCCAATTAAATCCTGTGTCAATATCCCTGTGTCCCTGCTCCGTGGGTGTCCAGCTCGGCGGTAATCTGCTGGCAGAGACTTGTGTTCCCTTGTGTCCACCTTTCTGAAAAGATGTCCAACCTTTTTTTTGAAGATATCTATTGTATCTGCCATCACAGTCTCCATGGGTAATGAATTCCACATTTTAACTGCCCTTGCGGTAAAGAACCCTTTCCTTTGTTGCTGGTGAAATCTCCTTTCCACCTACCTTAAGGGATGGCCCTGAATCCTTTGTATTGTCCTTGAGATGAATAGTTCTTTTGAAAGCTCCTTGTATTGTCCCCGAATATATTTGTATATAGTTATCATATCCCCTCTTAGATGCTTTTTTTCTAATTTCAACAAATCTAGTTTAGCTAGCCTCCCCTCATAAATCCGATTATCCATCCCCTTTATTAATTTGGTGGCTCTTCTCTGCACTTTCTCTAGTTCCATAATATCTCTTCTAAGGATTGGTGCGATAAATTGTACTCCATATTCAAGGTGTGGTCTTACTAAGCTTTGTAAAGGGGCATAATTATGTCTACTTCCCTTCCATCCATTGTCTGTTTGATGCAAGATAAGATCTTGTTTGCCTTTGCAGCTACTGCATGACTTTGGGCACTATTGCTAAGCGTGTTGTCTACAAGTACACCTAAATCCTTCTCCATCAAGGATTCCCCCAATTTATCTGATGAGCTAAAAGCATGTTTTAAAAAAAATGATATCTCTGGTGGAGTGTTACCAGATTAAAGCTTACAACTAACATGCAAGTTGATTTACAAGGTGATGATTCTGCTGGCAGATTCGTACAACAGCTACTTGATCTTGGCAATGTGACACTTCCAGTTGATCGACTCACTGGACTCATCAGTTTTCCAGAAAACTTTAGCAACATCGTAGATAAGATAGATCACTCCAAGATGTATCCAGAACAGAATCCATTTCTAATTTCTCACTTTGCAACTGCAACTAGATGCAAAATAGCAGCCATGTGGAAACAACAAGGAGTTCCTGAAATTACTAAAATTAGAAACAGAATCTGGTTTATTTGCCAGATAGAAAAACTAACAAGGATTCTAAATGACTCCTGCACAAAATTCCCCCAAATTTGGCAACCCTGGATAGCACAATCTGGTATTCAAGGGGTAAACCATTCCACAATTCTGCTCTGATCTATAATTAAGGATTCTCCTTGAGATAAAGATTTTAAATGTACAGTATCAATCTATCCGATTAGCCAGCCGAACCGCTCTTTTGCAAAATGTTGAATATACTGTATAAATTTTGAATTCTATCTGAATATTTCCCTTGTTCCCCTCGCCATCAACCAGTATGTATCTCCCCATATTATTTTTACCAATTGTATACTTTATTTATCTATTTGGAATATCTTTTATTTGTTCCCAATAAAATCGAAGTTAAAAAAAAAGACAAAGGGGCCTATGCAGAGAGCAGCGAATTTTAAAATTGGCGAATTTATTAAAAAGTAGCTTTTTTGGAGAGTTTTATTCTCCATATGCAGAAAAGTGCGAATTCTGCTATGTTTAACATGGATGCGTGTGGCGAGTTTAAATTGGCGAGATGCGCGCTTCAGAAACGTGTAAAAACAAATTCGCGCCCTTTTTTTCCCTTTGCAATGGCCGCGAGCGGCAGCTTCTTGCCAATTTTTTCTGGCGAGGCAAAAAGGAGACAATCGCGCCATTTTATTGGCGCAAACAGCCGCTAGATGCCGTTCGCGCCTCTCTGCATTAGGATATTTTTAAAACTGGCGAGATTGAGGTTCTCGCCAGCCGCGAGGCGAGTTTTACAAATAGAAAAGAAAAATTGGCGCGTTTTTCGGAACTCGCCATTTTCTGCTGCTTTCTGCACGATTTTCTCCAAAAAATGGCGAATTTCGAAATAGCGCTGCTCTCTGCATAGGCCCCAAAGTCTTTCCAAAACATACAAATGAATAAAGAAAAATACAAATGTCTTGGCGAACGTGCAATTCTTGTCCCAAAAAACAATTGTGTCAATGAAATCAACATACAAATACAACAAAAAATGCCTGGAGAAGCTAGAATATACAAGTCAATCGACAGTCATGAATACAAATTAAGCAGTTCAATATCCACTGAAGTTTATAGTTTCTTAACTCAATCGAACCTTCTGGGATGCCACCACATAACCTGATGCTTAAAATTGTCTCCCCTATCATGCTTCTGTGAAATTGACATGCTGCCAGACTATGTAATGGAACTCGACTAATAGCGAAAAATCTGACTGCCTGGGTGGGTGACTGACCTTGACCGGGTGGGTGTTGTTTCCCTGTTCGCTGACCGCCAGAAGCTTCAGAGGAAGGTTCGTCCATTGTTTGTTGCCTCGCTTTCCCCGCTGCCCCGATGGCAACGGCTGCTGCCCGGGGCGGGAGGTAGGCTCGGTTAAAGTGGCTGCTTGTTGAGGAGTGGAGTATGGCTCAGCAATTAGTATGGTCCAGCCCGTCAGCTGATCCCATTAAGGTTTGAGGGTGGGGATTTTGGGGGATGTTACAGTACATATATATAATGTATAGTTCTACACTGACTGATCAGATTTACAGCTTTATTAGACAAAATTAATCACCCCTACTGCTGTATGTGTGTGTGTGTGTGTGTGTGTGTGTGTGTGTGTGTGTGTGTGTGTGTGTGTGTGTGTGTGTGTATATATATATATATATATATATATATATATATATATATATATATATATATATATATACAGTGGTTGACAAATCACCAAAAAATCTACTCGCCACACAAAAAAATCTACTCGCCACCTAGTACCAAACGTGTGCTGCTTGAGCCAATATTTACTCGCCCGGGGGTTAAATCCACTCGCCCGGGGCGAGCAAATGTATAGGTTTGTCGAACACTGTATATATATATCTACTATATATTCCTGAAAGCACTGTATGTCTGCGTCCCTAGCGGCAATCTCATTGGTCCCTTGGCCCGCCCGCCCCCGCACACCTCTCATTGGCCTGAGGCGGAGTGACGGGCCAAAGGACACACACACACACACACACACACACCTCTCTCTCTGTCCTCTCCCCCCCCCATCACACTCACCTCCCTCTCCACTCACCTCCCTCCACCTCCCGCTCCACTCACCTCCCTCTCCACTCACCTCCCTCCCCGGCGCGGGGACAGGCAGTGGGCAGGGCAGCCTGCCGCTGCCTCCACTCACCTCCCGCTCCATTCACCTCCCTGGCGCGGGGACAGGCAGTGGGCAGGGCAGCCTGCCGCTGCCTCCACTCACCTCCCGCTCCCTCCACTCACCTCCCGCTCCACTCACCTCCCCGGCGCGGGGACAGGCAGTGGGCAGGGCAGCCTGCCGCTGCCTCCACTCACCTCCCGCTCCCTCCACTCACCTTCCGCTCTCTCCACTCACCTCCCGCTCCACTCACCTCCCCGGCGCGGGGGACAGGCAGTGGGCAGGGCAGCCTGCCGCTGCCTCCACTCACCTCCCGCTCCCTCCACTCACCTCCCGCTCACCTCCCTGGCACGGGGACAGGCATTGGCCAGGGCAGCCTACCGCTGCCACGCGGCACCTAAGATGATGGCGGACTGAAGGACCCCTTCCTCCCTCGCGGACTAACTAACATGGCGGCGGCCAGAAGGAGAGGTGAGTGTGTGTGTGTGTGTGTCACAGTGTGACAGTGTGTGTGTGTGTGGGACACTGTGTGTGTCTGTGTGCGTGTGTGTGTTACACTGTGTCTCAGACACTGTAGAGTGGGGACCGGAGCTACACATGGGGGGGGGGGGGGCGGGGGGGTCACGAGCGGAGAAAGATACAGGGGGAGTGGAGAGGAGGGACCCGTCAATTTAAAGCAAACCAACCCCCCTTCTGTCCACTGCCCCCCCCCTCCTGTCCACTGTCACCCCCCCCTCCTGTCCACTGTCACCCCCCCTCCTGTCCACTCTCCCCCCCTCCTGTCCACAGTCACCCCCCCCTCCTGTCCAGTGTCACCCCCCCTCCTGTCCACTGTCACCCCCCCTCCTGTCCACTCTCCCCCCCTCCTGTCCACTCTCCCCCCCCTGTCCACTCTCCCCCCTCCCGTCCCCTCCTGTCCACTGTCCTTTCCACTCTCCCCCCCTCCTGTCCACTCTCCCCCCCCCTCCCATCCCCTCCTGTCCACTGTCCTTTCCACTGTCCCCCCCCCCCCACCCGGCCACTGCCCCCACCTGGCCACTGCCCCCCCCCTCCCCCCGGCCACTGTCCCCCCCTCCTGTCCACTGTCCCCCCTCCTGTCCACTGTCCCCCCCCTCTCCCCTCCTTTTCCCCCGTCCCCCTCCCCACCTTCCCCCCCCCCCTCTCCCCCCCCCCCTTTTCCTAGCGCTAAATGTAACTCACGGGCAACGCCGGGTCTCTCAGCTAGTATATATATATATAATGTATATATATAGGCAGTGTTCGACAAACCTATACATTTGCACGCCCCGGGCGAGTGGATTTAACATCGTAGCGATCTCCTATTGGCCCAAGCAGCACACGTGTGGTACTCGGTGGCGAGTAGATTTTTTTTGTTCAGCGAGTAGATTTTTTGGTGATTTGTCGACCACTGTATATAGGCATACCCCGCATTAACGTACGCAATGGGACTGGAGCATGTATGTAAAGCGAAAATGTACTTAAAGTGAAGCATGACCTTTTTTCCACTTATCGATGTATGTACTGTACTGCAATCATCATATACGTGCATAACTGATGTAAATAACACATTTGTAACAGGCTCTATAGTCTCCCCGCTTGCGCACAGCTTCTGTACAGGTAGGGAGCAGGTATTGCTGTTCAGGACGTGCTGACAGGCGCATGCGCAGACTGCCGTTTGCCTATTGGGAAATATGTCCTTACTCGCATGTGTACTTAAAGTGAGTGTCCTTAAACCGGGGTATACCTGTATGTATGTGTGTGTCTATATATATATATATATATATATATATATATATATATATATATATATAGTTATATATATATATATATAGTTATATATAGTTATATATAGTTATATATATATATATAGTTATATATATATATAGTTATAGTGTTTGGATATATTTATATAGATATTCTTCTATGTCATGGTGATAGTGACTAATTAGGGGGACCGTAAAGGAGGTCACATTGTGCAGCTAATCCTGTGAGCCTTGTACCGAAGTTTCACACTTTAATGAGCAGCTCCTGCATGATCCCAAAGATATAAAAAAATACCGCCCATGATCCTTAGAGAAGTGTAACATTTCCACACAGCTAATTGCATGTGGTGCTACTTGGAACACAAGGCTGATTAATAAGCTGCATTGAGCCAGAGCCACTCCTGGGTAGCTACATTGTGCAGTGCTGTGGGGGGAGAGCTGAATAGAGCAGCCTCCCACACTATGCTCAGCTGGTGAGCACAAACCATGGCTTGTTTATTCCACAGAGTGGTTCTCACCTGTAGGGCAGAGACATAACCTTTTCACTGCCAGTGGGGTGTGCAGCACATTGCATATTGTGTTGTATTATTGAATCATAGTGTGATGCGTATAGCTGTCAGAATGTGTGTTGTGTTAATGAATTGCAGTGAATGATGCAGCATTGATATCAAGTTGTGTATTGTTGTGTTGTTATTGAATAAGGTGATGCAGTATAGATATTAGGATATGTGTTGTGTTATGTTAATTGCAGTATGTAATACATTATCAAGGTCAGGATGTGTGTTGTGTTATTAAGTCACAGTGTGTGATGAAGTATACTGTAGATGTCCGATTAAATGTTGTACAGTGTTCTGTTACTGAATCACAGTTTCTGATGCAGAATAATATATCAGGATATGTGTTGTGTTAATTGCAATGTGTAATACATTACCGAGGTCAGGATGTGTGTTGTGTTAATAAATTGCAGTGAGTGATGCAGTATTGCGGTCAGGATGTGTGTAGTATTGTGTTGATGCAGCACTACAGATGTTCCGTGTCACTGAGTTTTAAATGTCACATGTTAGATACTTCTATGAATATCATTTCACATGCATTGTGCTGTCTTGCTTTCTGATTACACTCTGTAATTTACAGGCATTATTAAGTCTTTCCCCCCAAGTACTTTTTCATGCTGGATAATAGCCGTTGTGAGTTTTTCAGGGCGCTATCAATTGTTATGAAATCTAATAGTGTCTCTTTCTTAATTGGAAGGGGCAGCTGCAGTGGCAACAAGAACAACTTTAAGCCAAAGGGTAGTTTGTCGTTAACCCCTTCTGGCATAAAGAGGTTAAGTGACTGTGCTCAAGCCTTGGCCGAAAATATTTTAATCTCCTTTACTTTTCAGGGCAGCTGCGAGGCAGGTAAGCAGGCCGACCAGATATGGGAAGCATTGGTGTGAGAGCGAGAGACATCTGTATATCTTCAGATGAGAGAGCCACCTCGTAAGACACGCAACAGAGAGACAGCGGAAAGATGGAGTTACTCTGCAGAGAAATTAGTGTATCCAGGGGGAAAAAGTTCTTTAGTTTGACATATTTTATAGCTTTTCTTTTTAATGTAATTCGCTTGGTAGTGAAGAGGAATATACACTGTGATCAGGAAAAAAGTAACCCCTTTAGTTTTCCATCATAACTTCTATAATTTCTCGATCAATCCCCATTAAAAAGTGTACAATTGTAGGTCTGTAGGGTTACTGAAAGTTTGGAGTGTAAAGTGCCCCACCTGGTGTTGCCATGGGATCATGATGTCACAGAGAGTATAGTAGGGAAGGGGAAGGATTGAGATGGTTAGGTTCCTGGAGGCCAAGAGGAGATGGGCATCGGAGAGTATGATAGGTAATGTTTATAAAGTAATAGCACAGGCTAGGCCCCCCTGTTTATTATGTTGTAGATAAGGACAGTGTCCTTTAAGATAGGATCCCCAAAAGAAGGAACTGAAGCATGCCAACGTCTCTGTTTCTGTTTTATAAAGTTTATTACGTAAAAAAAAAAATGCAAGTGGAGTTGTGACAACTTTAGCCAAATCTACTTCATGTCAGAAAAACACAATCCGTGTTCGTGAGTGTTCAGAAACCTTGTGATTGTCTCGAGTCCTGCAGCCTGTCTGACTTTTGGATTATCCACGAATCCTTTTTAGATGATTGAATTGAAGAAAGTCCTCCTTGGTGCTGGTTCTCCTGAGTAGTGCACAAAATCATGTGAATATGTAAAGAAATAACAAAAAAAAGTGTAAATTCTTACACGTGTATAATCTTGTTATTCACCATAAAGTGTAATAATACATCAACTGTATAAAGTGCCCAATTATTCATTAATCCCACATTGATTAGTGATAATTAATTGGTGAATAGTGTATTCAAGGCTGTAATACTTGCAAATGGGACAATCTGTATAGAGTGATACCTTAATAGCACCAGTATTCATGCATGTGAATAAAAACACTGGAACACTTAACTCTCCCTTCTGGAAGTGTACTTGGGAGTAGTCCAAGCAAACATTCATGTAAAGAAAAAGATAATTCACATGGTACAATAACGTAATAAAAACATAAAACTGAGAAATCTCACTCACAAAAGTACAAATAAAAATAAAAGTGTAGCCAACAAAAATAGAGAAATAAATCTCACGGGATCAGTGCATCAGAGTTAAGGTAGATTTCTTGCATACACATACGTGATAAATCTCTAATTGGAGGGTGGACACGTAACCAGTGAGTTATAAGGTAAACTTGATTGCAGGGCTCATTAAAGGGTTAAGGAAATGACTTATGTGGAGTAATTAAAGAACCAGCAGCCGCCATGTAGGAAAAACAACTGTTTCAATATATCCTATAAATAGGCAAAACCCCCTAGAGCAGGGCTGCACAACACGCGGCCCGCCTGGCCTCTCTGTGTGGCCCTCGATGAGATTTAAAAAAAAAAAAAAACTTTGGAAAAAAAAAACTTTGAAAAAAAAAACTTTGAAAAAAACAAAATGGCGGCGATTCCCCCCCGGTCCCGGCACGCATCCGCAGGGCCCGCTCCTTGCTCCCTCCCACCACCCCCACCCCCCGCTCGCAACGTGGGACGGAGGGGGACGTCACAGCCAGCTGAGCTCTTCTGCGGCCGCTCCCCCCCCCTGATCCGAACTTGGATATGTGCAGGGGGGTGAGGTGAGGTGCATTGAGGTGAGGTGCAGGGGGGTGAGGTGAGGTGCATTGAGGTGAGGTGCAGGGGGGTGATGTGAGGTGCAGGGGTGATTGGAGGTGCAGGGGGGTGATTGTATTGTATTGTATTGTATGTCTTTATTTATATAGCGCCATTAATGTACATAGCGCTTCACAGCAGTAATACATGTGGTAATCCAATAAATAACAGATAATATAAATAACAGCTCATGGGAATAAGTGCTTTAGACATTAAGGAAGAGGAGTCCCTGCTCCGAGGAGCTTACAGTCTAATTGGTAGGTAGGGAGAACGTACAGAGACAGTAGGAGGGAGTTCTGGTAAGTGCATCTGCAGGGGGCCAAGCTTTATGTGCCATGTGTTCAGAATAGCCACAGTCCTATTCATATGCTTCTTTAAGCAAGTGTGTCTTAAGGTGGGTCTTAAAGGTGGATAGAGAGGGTGCTAGTCGGGTACTGAGGGGAAGGGCATTCCAGAGGTGAGGGGCAGTCAATGAAAAAGGTTTAAGGCGGGAGAGGGCTTTAGATACAAAGGGGGTAGAAAGAAGACATCATTGAGAAGAACGCAAGAGTCTGGATGGTGCATAACGAGAAATTAGGGCTGAGATGTAAGGAGGGGCAGAAGAGTGTAAAGCTTTAAAAGTGAGGAGAAGAATGGAGTGTGAGATGCGGGATTTGATCGGAAGCCAGGAGAGGGATTTCATGAGGGGAGATGCTGAGACAGATCTAGGAAAGAGTAGAGTGATTCTGGCAGCAGCGTTAAGGATAGATTGTAGGGGAGACAGGTGAGAGGCAGGAAGGCCGGACAGCAGGAGGTTACAGTAATCAAGACGGGAGAGAATGAGGGCCTGAGTCAGAGTTTTAGCAGTCGAGCAACAGAGGAAAGGGCGTATCTTTGTTATATTGCGGAGGAAAAAGCGACAGGTTTTAGAAATGTTTTGAATGTGAGGGGCAAATGTGAGAGAGGAGTCGAGTGTGACCCCAAGGCAGCGTGCTTGGGCTACTGGGTGAATGATCGTGGTTCCAACAGTAATGTGGAAGGAGGTAGTAGGGCCAGGTTTGGGAGGAAGTATGAGGAGCTCTGTTTTAGCCATGTTGAGTTTAAGGCGGCGGAGGGCCATCCAGGATGATATAGCAGAGAGACATTCAGAAACTTTGGTTTGTACAGTAGGTGTAAGGTCGGGTGTTGAGAAATATATTTGTGTGTCATCAGCATAGAGGTGATAATTAAACCCAAAAGATGTTATTAGGTCACCTAGAGAGAGTGTATACAGAGAAAAGAGAAGAGGTCCCAGGACAGAGCCCTGGGGTACCCCCACAGAGAGATCAATAGAGGAGGAGGAGGTATTAGCAGAAGAGAAACTGAAAGTACGATGGGAGAGGTAGGATGAGATCCAGGATAGAGCTTTGTTCCGAATGCCAAGAGTATGGAGAATGTGAAGGAGAAGAGGGTGGTCCACAGTGTCAAATGCTGCAGAGAGGTCGAGTAATATGAGCAGAGTGTAATGACCTCTGTCTTTGGCAGCATGGAGGTCGTCAGTTATTTTAGTGAGGGCTGTTTCCGTGGAGTGAGCAGTACGGAAGCCAGATTGTAGAGGGTCTAGGAGAGAATAGGTGTTGAGAAAATGGAGCAAGCGAGCGAATACAAGACGGTCAAGGAGTTTAGAGGCAAAAGGCAGGAGGGAGACAGGCCGATAGTTAGAAAGACAGGTGATTGGAGGTGAAGGGGGGTGAGGTGCAGGAGGGGGGGGGGTGATGTACAGGAGGGGTGATGTGAGGTGCAGGGGGTGAGGTGCAGGGGTGATTGGAGGTGCAGGGGTGATTGGAGGTGCAGGGGTGATTGGAGGTGCAGGGGTGATTGGAGGTGCAGGGGTGATTGGAGGTGCAAGGGGGTGATTGGCGGTGCAGGAGTTGATTGGAGGTGCAGGGGGGTGATTGGAGGTGCAGGGGGTGATTGGAGGTGCAGGGGGGTGAGGTGCAGGGGATGTGATGTGCAGGAGGGGGGGGGGTGATGTGCAGGAGGGGTGATGTGAGGTGCAGGGGTGATGTGAGGTGCAGGGGTGATTGGAGGTGCAGGGGAGTGATTGGAGGTGCAGGGGGGTGAGGTGCAGGGGATGTGATGTGCAGGAGGAGGGGTGATGTGCAGGAGGAGTGATGTGAGGTGCAGGGGGTGAGGTGCATGGGTGATTGGAGGTGCAGGGGTGATTGGAGGTGCAGGGGTGATTGGAGGTGCAGGAGTGATTGGAGGTGCAGGAGTGATTGGAGGTGCAGGGGGTGATTGGAGGTGCAGGGGGGTGATTGGAGGTGCAGGGGGGTGAGGTGCAGGGGATGTGATGTGCAGGAGGAGGGGTGATGTGCAGGAGGAGTGATGTGAGGTGCAGGGGGTGAGGTGCATGGGTGATTGGAGGTGCAGGGGTGATTGGAGGTGCAGGGGTGATTGGAGGTGCAGGAGTGATTGGAGGTGCAGGAGTGATTGGAGGTGCAGGGGGTGATTGGAGGTGCAGGGGGGTGATTGGAGGTGCAGGGGGTGATAGGAGGTGCAGGGGGTGAGGTGCAGGGGATGTGATGTGCAGGAGGGGTGATGTGAGGTGCAGGGGGTGAGGTGCAGGGGTGATTGGAGGTGCAGGGGTGATTGGAGGTGCAGGGGTGATTGGAGGTGCAGGGGGAGAGAGTGATGTGAGGTGCAAGGGGAGAGAGTGATGTGAGGTGCAGGGGGGAGAATGATGTGAGGTGCATGGGGGGGAGAATGATGTGAGGTGCATGGGGGGGAGAGTGATGTGAGGTGCAAGGGGAGAGAGTGATGTGAGGTGCAAAGGGAGAGAGTGATGTGAGGTGCAAGGGGAGAGAGTGATGTGAGGTGCAGGGGGGGAGAGTGATGTGAGGTGCAGGGGGGGAGAGTGGTGTGAGGTGCAGGGGGGAGAGTGGTGTGAGGTGCAGGGGGGAGAGTGGTGTGAGGTGCAGGGGGGGAGAGTGGTGTGAGGTGCAGGGGGGAGAGTGTTGTGAGGTGCAGGGGGGGAGAGTGGTGTGAGGTGCAGGGGGGGAGAGTGGTGTGAGGTGCAGGGGGGGGAGAGTGGTGTGAGGTGCAGGGGGGGAGAGTGGTGTGAGGTGCAGGGGGGGAGAGTGGTGTGAGGTGCAGGGGGGGAGAGTGGTGTGAGGTGCAGGGGGGAGAGTGTTGTGAGGTGCAGGGGGGGAGAGTGGTGTGAGGTGCAGGGGGGGAGAGTGGTGTGAGGTGCAGGGGGGGAGAGTGGTGTGAGGTGCAGGGGGGGAGAGTGGTGTGAGGTGCAGGGGGGAGAGTTGTGTGAGGTGCAGGGGGGGAGAGTGGTGTGAGGTGCAGGGGGGAGAGTGTTGTGAGGTGCAGGGGGGGAGAGTGGTGTGAGGTGCAGGGGGGGAGAGTGGTGTGTGGTGCAGGGGGGGAGAGTGGTGTGTGGTGCAGGGGGGGAGAGTGGTGTGTGGTGCTGGGGGGGAGAGTGGTGTGTGGTGCAGGGGGGGAGAGTGGTGTGAGGTGCAGGGGGGGAGAGTGGTGTGAGGTGCAGGGGGGGAGAGTGGTGTGAGGTGCAGGGGGGGAGAGTGGTGTGAGGTGCAGGGGGGGAGAGTGGTGTGAGGTGCAGGGGGGGAGAGTGGTGTGAGGTGCAGGGGGGGAGAGTGGTGTGAGGTGCAGGGGGGGAGAGTTGTGTGAGGTGCAGGGGGGGAGAGTGGTGTGAGGTGCAGGGGGGGAGAGTGTTGTGAGGTGCAGGGGGGGAGAGTGGTGTGAGGTGCAGGGGGGGAGAAAGATGTGAGGTGCAGTGGGGTGGGATGTGTGTGGTGTGCAGGGGGGTATTGTGTGTTTGATGTGGGGAGGGAGTATTATGTGTGGGTGAGGGGGAGATGGGGGTCTGAGAGATAGATGGGGAGTATCGCAAAGGTTGATAGTGAGGGGTTCTGGGGGAGATATGAGGATGAGGATGAGGATGAGGATGAGGATGAGGATGAGGATGATGATGATGATGATGATTTTACCCGTGCGGCCCAATTTTTTTTTCCTTGGAGCAGTTCGGCCCTTCTCGCTTTACAAGTTGTGCAGGCCTGCCCTAGAGCATTTAAGTTCCACTTCATGTATAGAATTTGAAGTACTCACACGTCTGGTTGTTACTGTCCTTTAAAGCGTGCATCCAGTCAATAGGTAAACAAAGGGAGATCCAGAAGGAGGGAAAAACGGAGCACAGCATCAAGAGACACTCTTTGATATAGCGCTATTATTTGCGCAAAACCCTTCAGAGGTTGCACTGTATACCACCATGATGTCTGCCAAGCAATAAAAGTGATTTTTTAATCGCATATCTTGCCCAAGCCCCAGATTTTTTGGAACTGCTGTGCTCCATTTTTTCCTCCTTCTGGATCTACCTTCATAAAAATAAAAGTGCGCATTGAGAAAGGTAGATGATTATCTTGACCCTTGTCACAAGAGACCAGGGTTATTAACACCTTTTATACCGGGATCATATGATTGAGCAAGACAAGGCGGTAAAATAAATTGTAATTTATTCCAAGAAAATACATACACAGAATGGATCACAATTTGCAATGAAAAACACACTTACTGGGGTCTGGGCTAACGAAATAAACTTTCTTAGAATGAAATGTTAACAACTGAAGTCTGTACGAGTCCTTTCCAATGACCGGTAGGTACTCACAAAGGTCCTGGAGCGCAATTAGGCATGCAATTCCAGCCGTGACCTCTACGTTCCATTTTCAGAACTTGGCCCCTGAAAAGCTGGACTTAGAAAATTTCTTGAGTTGAAATCTTTGAAGCTGGCTCGCGTCTACTCCTTCGAGGGCATCTTTAAATTTGCCGCTGATGGTTTGGCGATTGGAATCTGAGGTCCTGATTGGCTGCAAGGTTTCTTATAGGTTTCACAAACCACTACAGCCAATCAGCGTGTGGGAATTTCCCTGACAGTCTATCACAATTTGCTGATATTTTGATGCCGGGTGGGTACCTTTTCCAATTCT
This sequence comes from Ascaphus truei, assembly GCF_040206685.1. Classification (NCBI taxonomy): domain Eukaryota; kingdom Metazoa; phylum Chordata; class Amphibia; order Anura; family Ascaphidae; genus Ascaphus; species Ascaphus truei. Next base: position 4,842,283 of record NC_134489.1, read on the forward strand.
GCTAAGCGATATGCGCCAACCTGGCACCTCTGCCTTTCAGCATATTGAGCCCCCCGCTGTCCCAGGCTCTGCAAAGTCTGGGGTTGGGAAAATGGTTGCCGGATAGCCCTTTGTTAGACCAGGACGGGGTACACAAGTATAACTGCAGTACTCCTGTTCTAACACCTTGGGATCCCTGAGGCTTTCAACTCCGGGACCTGAGTAGACTCAGTGGCACCAAGCTTGGTAGCCACCTGGTCTCTCGGGAGCCTGGATTTGGAAATCCCACAGTTCATTCACAGGCCACAAGTATATACACTTATCAAATATAAACCTTTAATAAAATATACTGTGACTCTGTACTTTGGGTTAAAAATGTCTAAGTCTCCTTTTCTGGTGTCATTGATAGAATAAGAATATATACTCTCTACTCTTACTAGCCTTATCCCTGCCACACTGTAAAAACCTGACTTTCTTTGTATCCCACAAATAAAACCTTGCAGCTTTATCACATAGCTGGAGCACCCCCTGAACTTCTATACCAGGTAAAGGGTGACTGGGCATCCCTCCTTATTATAGGACCCCCTGTACTGTTCTGAGGATACCATGATCCCCTATGCCCCATTTTTACCTTTCTGGTCTGTGCTGAAGCAGGGAACCCTGGCGTTGAATCGCAAGAATGTTTCCAGGGTAGGATTTTGACTGGAGCACTGTGCTTCGATGTGCCGAGAATCTTACCTGATTCTCTGGTACATCTTTGGGGTATCCAGTAACTCGGGGACCCCGCTACATAGCCACAATCTGACAAGATTTTCTCCGCAAAACCCACTCTGAAACTCCCAGCCCCGCAATCTCTGCTTGCTAGCACTCCTGGAAAGGCAAAACCCCAAAAATACTGTATTGTCACATACTTTACACACAGTCACAGTAATTCATATACGACAGTCAGGTCCAAGAGCTGACACTCTAGGACCTTAAAACACGGATCAGGGGTAAACAAGTGGGCATAACCTTTATTATTGAGCCTGGTTACCCCCTCACCATCACAACCTTCTGACTTGAATCTTTGGAGCCTCTGATGCCACAGAGGGCTTCAGGGAAAAGGGCTCCCGGTTGTTGGCGGGTCAGCTCTAACCACGAATCTGTGCTAATATTCTTTATCCATCTGTATGGAAGTGGCAGTTCCCAAACAGGCCAACGGTATTGGGTTGCGTAAAAATTATTCACCAGGATTCTCGTAGGGCCCTAGAGTAATTGGATTAATACCGATTATGATCCAGAAGCAACAAAGGGGTGTGGGTCTCACACCTAAGTAGAGGAACTAAATCAATGTACCTCCATTCAAGAGTGGGCCCTGATGGAAGAACCGCATTCATGCATGTCTGATATCAAATTGTCAGGGTTCTGCTCGCCACAAACCAGGACCGGACCGCGAGGCTGAGGTGGGGTTGTAAAAGCACCGACCTGAGACCGCGCAGGCTGATCCGGGTTGCGCAGTTCGTAGTCGTATGTCGCAGGATCGGGATTGGAGAAGACAGCGTCGTCGTTGTACAAGCCAGGGTCAGAACAGGAGACGTCAGGATAAACATTGTCCATGCAGGAGTTTGGCAACAAGGAGATAGGAGAGACCCGCTTCAGCTTAGGAGCGCGGGGTTGGCCTTTGCGCGAGCGACGACCATGGCCCATGGTGCTGGTCACAGGAGATGGTAGGCAGACCAGAATGGCACACCGTCTTGCTGTACGGGTGCACCAGTGCTACAACGCAAAAGTCCTGAGCGGGCAAGGGAATCCACTGTTTCAGCGCAGGAACCAGGACACGGCCTCTCTATATTAGGGAAAGAGTAGGCCCCAGGAACCAGGAAGCTGTAGATACAGGGAAACCTCCGCTTCAGTGCAGGAATCCAGGAGACTGCAGAACGCAGGGACGAACCTCTACTTTAGTGCAGGAATCCAGGAGGCTGAAGGACGCAGGGACGAAACCTCTGCTTCAGCACAGGGGAACAGAAGCTGAAGGACGCAGGGGAAACCTCCGTATCAGCATAAGGGAACAAGCGGCTTGAAGGGAGCTGAAGGATGCAGGACGTAACCTGGAATCAGCATCGGAGAACAAACGGCTTGAAGGAAGCTGAAGGACGCAGGGCGTGACCTGGTATCAGCAAAGGGGAACAAGCGAGAGCTTGTGGCAAAACAGTTGACATCCAGTTAGGACTATGCTCGGCCAGGAGCATTATGGGCAAGCAATACTTAAAGGCCAGCGGGCCAATCCCCGGCGGGGGTGTGAAGGTACTGCCCCTAATGAGTGAATGCAAGTATAGTTTGCAATGAAAGGCTGCACAGCTGCAATAGATACCAGAGGGAGTGTGTATTGCTTTGGTGAGTGAATCCAGGCTGCAGCAAACATCAGGAGAGGTACTCCAGGACTGCACAAGTCTGCAAGGTAAAGCAACCAGTAAACCGCGGAGCGGATTCCTTACAGTACCCCCCCCTTCACGCGAGACCTCCGGGCGAACATGAGCACACCTAGAGTTGGGGGACCGGGAATTGTTGCTGAACCGTCTAGGATTGGGGTTAGAGTCGTGGTCCAGAGACTCGTGGTTACTCCTTAGTGTACCCCCACCCCATGGTGAAAACTGCGGCCAGGCAGGGCCATCCATGGGTCTCGGAGACATCGAGTTGTTCCTAAAGTTCTTTAGGTGGAAAGGGGATCCGTAAACGAGCAGTTCCTTGGTGAGTACAGTTCTAGGATATGAGATTGATGGAAGAAACATCCTTGGCACATGGCTCGCCTCGCAAAATGTCTTGGAAATCCAGGGCTGTGAAGAACCAGAGAGTTCCAGAGCAAAAACGGTAGAAGAACCCCCACTGAAAGCCCAGTCCTTAATAAAGAAACCTGAATCTAGAATCAGCGGCCCTGATAGTTGATCGAATACACCAGGAGAAACTTTGTAACAGAAAAAGTCTTGGCTGACCACTGCATGTTGGAATTTGCGAGGAATTTTTCCTCTAGAAGGCTCCCAAGTAATAGTTAGTAAAGGTATAGGCTGGTTAGAAGCATCTCCCGGTATTGGTATGGAAGGTGACAAGGCAAGCAGTAAACCTGGCATAGGGACCGAAATCTTGGGATACGTACAGAGTATTTCCAACTGAGAGGAAATAACAGGGGCAACCGAAAATTCCGAGGGACAAAACCATGGTTTAGCAGGAGCAGAGAAGCGAACAACAGTAGAGCTCTCTAATACTGGGAAATCTTCATTGGGAGAATATATTGTCAGTGAATCAGGAATAGTCCTTGGGATCTTCAAATCAGTAGCTTGAGAAAAAGGCAGAGCCAGGGTAGTGGTGGGAGGGAAGCTAATATCAGAAGCTGAAGTCTGTACCTCAGTGACCGGACCCTGAGAATCAACAAGCAGCAAGTATGAACTATGAAAACTCTTAATGACAGGCACCTTAGGAGTACAAGGAGTCTTTTCCGAAACTGCAATGGCCCTAACCACAGGGGTACCTAACCTGACAAAAACATGACTTGGTGTGTTTTCTAGTGCAAAATCTCTGATCACAGGACTCCTAACCGATAGTGAGGGTGTCTGGGTTTGATTAGAGAAAAAATCAGATGTATTGATAAGTGACTTAGAAACAATTACTGAGGTTCTAGATTTGCTGGACATGTAAGAAAAAATACCCTTTAAGACAGGAGTTTTAATTTCTTCCCAGAGTAACCCCATGTTTGCTGGGGCATATTTAGACACAGTACTGAGGGACTGGGTTTCAGCAAAGGCAGGACAGCTAAACAGCTCAGAGTTAAACCCCAGGACTTGTAATATATGCATGATGACCTCAGACAGTACTAAGGGAGTGACCACAGATATGCTGATCCCTGGAGAATTAGCCTGGAGAGAGAAATCAGGGGGACCCCCAGACAGGATACTCCTTGTAGGAAGAGCTTCAGAATCAGAAGAAGAATCATTACCTCTCAGAGTCTCAAAACTAGAAAGACACAATTCAGCGAAAAGGGAAAGAGTGTGCAAGCTTTTTACTAATCTATATGGAAAAGCGTCACTCTTGGGAGAAAACCGTGCGTCAGCAAACATTCCTGGGAACACAATATGAACCCCAGGAGAGACATACAGACTACTGTATGCCTTTAACCCTAAGCTTAAAGAGGAGGAGAACTCAGACAGTACATGGGGGTTAATCATAACTGTACTGGTCTCTGAAGTAGGTATTTGGTAAGGAATGTCTGGGAAACCAGAACTTACTGCAGACTCCATAATGTGGGAACTATGCGCTGAAGCAGGGATCACCGCTATGTGGGCGACAGGCTGGTTCAGTGAAATACCCGGGAGAAGGAACTCTGCGACTAAGCTTAGGGAAAAACCTGACTCCTGAATACATTTATCAGGAACCAGAACTTTAGCCGAAGTCTCCGGAGACGAAACTGCGGAAACTTGAGCTGAAGCAGGGGATTTATAGCAAAGAATATCTAGAGACTCCGTACGGTTATGGGAATCCCTCAATGCAACCTCTGCTGTCTGACTTGTGGACTCATTCTCTGAGGCTACAACGAAGGCATTAACTTGGAGGCAGCAAGAATTTACAGGGGTTAATGCAGACAGTGCCTGAGAGTAAAACACAGGAAATTTTTTCTCTGTATTAGGAGAGACAAGGGATCTCTCCTCTGGAGCTAGGGGCGTGACCGTGGCTGGCAGAGAACAGGGAATTATCAAAGGAGACTCAGAGAGCTGCCCCTCAGGGGTTAATACAGAAATGACCCTGGGAACAGAACTTAGGGATTCTTTCTCTGACGGGGAAAGTACACAGGACTGCCTAGCAGAGTTTAAAGCTGGAAAACCCTCAAGACCTAGAGAGAGGGATTCAAAGCTAGAAATAGGAGAACTAAGGGACTTATTCTCTGATACAAGAACCTTAGTGTTAGTTAGTGACACATATGTGTTCTCCAAGGGGACCTCACAGGACTGATCGGCAGGGGTTAATGTAGACATATCATTAGTGTCAGGGAACCCAGGCATACAATCAGAGCTTGGGACTGTGGCAGTTACTACGTTGGGAGATATTGGTAATAGTTCTGTTTGGTTATCTCCCGGAGAGAGAGATACGTCCCCCGGTTTAGCAACAGGACTGGTAGCCGAGGGATACCGCCAAACGACGGCGTGAGCGGCTAAGAGACGATCCTGTTTTAACAAGCAATCATCCAATGCACGGGAAAGTACATGCATCGTCTCGTGAGCGAGAGCCACCATGACGGAAGGTTCCGGGAATACTATAGGAATGTCCAAGGATTTTGTCAGGGCATTGAGTGTACTACAGGCGTTGACTAGTTCCTCAGGACACAGCTCCTCCCCAGTTAAAGGGGAATCAGGGGAGCAGGCAATTTTAGCAATGGCCAAAACACTGGCCAGATACTGTTTTAAGTCTCTGAGGCAGTAAGCCTTATAAACCAGATTATTACGGCATTTCTTTTGCAAGGGAGTCAAGCCCTCCAACATAAACGGATCTTCCATCAGAGGTATTATATCGCACAAATAATTATCCTCAAACTGGGACTGGTCTACAGGCTGGGACAGGTTTTTAGGAAAAAACTTACCAACCCACACCTCAGCGGGGTCCGAGTTTGTAGGGCCGAGCATACTGTCAGGGTTCTGCTCGCCACAAACCAGGACCGGACCGCGAGGCTGAGGTGGGGTTGTAAAAGCACCGACCTGAGACCGCGCAGGCTGATCCGGGTTGCGCAGTTCGTAGTCGTATGTCGCAGGATCGGGATTGGAGAAGACAGCGTCGTCGTTGTACAAGCCAGGGTCAGAACAGGAGACGTCAGGATAAACATTGTCCATGCAGGAGTTTGGCAACAAGGAGATAGGAGAGACCCGCTTCAGCTTAGGAGCGCGGGGTTGGCCTTTGCGCGAGCGACGACCATGGCCCATGGTGCTGGTCACAGGAGATGGTAGGCAGACCAGAATGGCACACCGTCTTGCTGTACGGGTGCACCAGTGCTACAACGCAAAAGTCCTGAGCGGGCAAGGGAATCCACTGTTTCAGCGCAGGAACCAGGACACGGCCTCTCTATATTAGGGAAAGAGTAGGCCCCAGGAACCAGGAAGCTGTAGATACAGGGAAACCTCCGCTTCAGTGCAGGAATCCAGGAGACTGCAGAACGCAGGGACGAACCTCTACTTTAGTGCAGGAATCCAGGAGGCTGAAGGACGCAGGGACGAAACCTCTGCTTCAGCACAGGGGAACAGAAGCTGAAGGACGCAGGGGAAACCTCCGTATCAGCATAAGGGAACAAGCGGCTTGAAGGGAGCTGAAGGATGCAGGACGTAACCTGGAATCAGCATCGGAGAACAAACGGCTTGAAGGAAGCTGAAGGACGCAGGGCGTGACCTGGTATCAGCAAAGGGGAACAAGCGAGAGCTTGTGGCAAAACAGTTGACATCCAGTTAGGACTATGCTCGGCCAGGAGCATTATGGGCAAGCAATACTTAAAGGCCAGCGGGCCAATCCCCGGCGGGGGTGTGAAGGTACTGCCCCTAATGAGTGAATGCAAGTATAGTTTGCAATGAAAGGCTGCACAGCTGCAATAGATACCAGAGGGAGTGTGTATTGCTTTGGTGAGTGAATCCAGGCTGCAGCAAACATCAGGAGAGGTACTCCAGGACTGCACAAGTCTGCAAGGTAAAGCAACCAGTAAACCGCGGAGCGGATTCCTTACACAAATACAGTGCAATGTTGTCAATATGTGTAGGAGCGGTCCCTGTGCTCGGGGAAACGAATAACTGACAGTTGTACTACAAAAGTTCCAGGCGCCCATTTTTATACATCCTTACTACCTCATCGCCCAGCTGCCTGAATCCCGCATCCTGAGTCAAGTTGAACCATGTTGAGTAGTCAACCTTTGCACAATGATGTAAACTAAATAGGAGCTGGGCAGGGAAGCAAGAAAAAGAAAAAAGAGGAACGTTTGTGTTTTAACAATTTCTGAACTTTTAGGGCAAAAGGTTTTTTTATGTGGATTTTGCCAACATTGCACAATTCTGTCGAGAAAGACAGGAGCGCTGCAAAAATAAAAAAAACAAACAAACAGATTGTGAACTATGCAAGTGCAAAGTTTTCCCGATACATGAAAGCTTAAACTGCACCCTTTTCGGATAGAGGAATGAATATTCAAAATGGCGGCAGTCTATAACCACAAATGCTAGCCTTACTGCAAAGCCAAGATGGCGTTTCTAAGAAGGAATCAAGTGTATTCGGGATGTAAGTAACTGTAGATCACAATTTAGTGCATCTAGGGCTGAGAGCCCCAGTACAGCAGTTCCAGCGACAGTCTGGGGATACAGGTCAATATGGGCCACGCCCTGATCTTGCCAGTTTGTTAGGGGTGAGACTGAGTGTTAGAGAGAAAAGAGCATGTGGAACAGGGAGTGACCATATCACACTCTCCTGATTCTGTGTGCTGGACTACAGTATTTCACTGTGGTTTTTGCTACCAATACCCCCAGCTAGTGCACGTCGACATCCCTGGCAGGGTTTTTGTCATTATGGCAGGAGATACAGAATTCCAACAAGCTGCTTGGTTTGGATGTCGACTTCCGATAGGAACCTTATCCAGGTGAATGTTTATGGCCGACAGAAAGGTCTAGGTCAGATGTTTCGTACTTTGAGCATAGATCCTTAAATTTCCGTACTTTCCCTTTGTGGAGTATATCTCCTATTCTTTTTATATTTTTGGCCTTATATTTGTCATACTTTTGTATTACATCCTGGGGAGAAGTTCGGGTTGTCGAATAGAGGTGTTGGTTGAGAAGGGGGCAAGGACAGACCGTACTTAAATCTCGTTTTGTTCCAAATGTCGAGGGTGAGTTTCATAGAGCTAAACTCTTGGATTTTTTGATTATTTACTCTATCCAGTGTAGTCCACGTTTGGGCTGAGAGAGAGTGGGGTTTGGAGTAATGGGTTTCAATTGCAGCCCAGCAGCAAAGGCTGGGATCTGCGTTCCATACCACCACCTGGCGTAATTACACCGCCTGATAATATTTTCTTATATCTGGCATCTTATATCTGGAACTCCCAACCCACCTCTCTCCTTAGACCTCGTCCAGGGTGAAGCTGAGCGCGCTTGCACGCTCATGCAACACGCGATCAGATACATGATCGCAATGAGACTGTCCAGCGTGAGCGCTCAGCTGCTTACAGTGACAAATACATTTGATTATGTTGCTCGCTGGCATGTCACGTGAGCAGTTTGCCCAAAGAGGGCGAACCAGCTCCAAACCGTCACGGCCGTGCCCTCCAACACGCCTCCCCTTGCGCGCAACTGTAAATTTAAACTGGCCAGAAATTGCCACTGCTTACTCTGCGCCTGACGTCACGGCGCTCAAGCGAGAGAGCGCTCGCTCTCAGCCTGGCCGCGGCCTTGGAGGACATCATTACAAATCTTGCTACCCTTGTTTTTTTCCCCTGCCAGATAAACTGGAATATTTTGTTTTGAAGATTTTTATATTTGTTGGTTGGGATTTGGATTAGTTGAGTTTGAAAATAGTATATAAGCCTGGGCAGAACATTAATTTTTACTGAGATCACTCGCCCGACCAGGAAATCTGGTATCTATTCCTTATTTGCAGATCTTTTTTAATTAGCTTGAATATGGGAGGGTAGTTGCATTTGAAAAGTGACCCATATGTCTTAGAGATATTAACCCCCAGATATCTAAGGTGGAAGTTCCGCCATCTATAATTAAAGTGTAATTGCAAAAGTTTGACCTCCTGCTTGGGAAGGGTTAGATTTAAGGCCTCCGATTTATCATTATTTATTTTATATCCCGATAATCTTCCGAATTCCAAGAGGGTGAATTGTATATTTGGGAGTGACGTCAATAGTTGACATTCTAAATAAGAGTTTTTCCTTGACCGCGACAGCACCACATGTCCTGGAACTAAAATCGTCTTGAAATCCCAACCGCGACCGCTACATTCATTTTTGAGAACTTGGTCCCAAAAAGCTGGAATTTCTGGAGCTCCAAATATCTCCGGTGATTGGCTTAGGGTTTTTTATAGTATTTTGAAGTTCATTCACAAAATACTACAGCCACTCTGAGCGTGGGAATTTTCTCACTGGCCAATCAGAGCGAAGCCGGTCTGAAAACCAGGGTAAGCGGGAAATCTGAATCTGCCAAGGGACATGCGCAAGTTTGCCACTTTAGTCCCTTGCTATTTAGTTGCCACCCACTGGGTCAGGCTCCTCCAAGTCTGGTGAGACCAATGGCAGCCTGGACTATTGCCATTCATCCCAGGACGTGGGTACTTGAGCCTTTCCCTGCTACCCAAATGGTCTTCACACCCCTGGCATCCTCTGGTGGCTTTCATCTCTGATGTTCAGCAGACCTACTGGCACCAACATGGTAACCCAGGCAGTCTGTCTGAACATTGGTTCCGAAAGTCCCAGCTCATTTACCGTGCACAACAGTACATGCCATATTAAACCCAATGTTAATAAAATATACTTTTACTTAATCCTAAGTCTCTGGGTATGGGAAATAGAATAGAAAGCTGCATTTTATTTTCTACCAGCCTTTATTCCCCCCACACTATCTAAGAGACTTGGACTGGACTCTAAGAGTCCCCTCACAACCTTATACTTATGGTTGGAGTGCCCATAAACCACAATACAGGTTTTAGGCTACCTGGGCATTTACTGGGTATCCCCCTTAACAAATGGACCCCTCATAGTTATAGGGACACTTTGCATCCCGTTACCCCATTTAGCTTTCTGGGCTGTGCTGAAGCAGGTAACCCTAGCAGTGAGTCGCACATGCGTTTTCAAGGGAGATATTGCCGGGACAATGTGCCTACTTGTATCGGAGAACCAAGCATGATTCCCGGGTACATTTTTAGGGGAACCGACAACTCCGGACCCCAACTACCTAGGCACATTCTGACAACAATTTCTCCACAAACCCCCCCTTGAAACTCATATCCCTGCTCGCTGGCATCCCTGGAAATGTAAAAACATGAAAATTCTTTATTGGCGACAAATACACATTATACATATACAGTTGATGGGCTCAAGAGCTCACACTTCTGTTTACCTCCGACGATCACAATCTTGTTTTGTATAGAACTTCAATCCCCTCAAGATATGGGCCCACAAAACCAAATGCCTGCATTCTTTTATCTAGAAAGTTCCAGTTTATTCTGTTAAGGGCCTTCCCCGCATCCAGACTTAAGTGGATAGCCTTAGTGTTTCTGGTTTTATATGTTCAATTAAATGTATTATTTTCCTTGTATTGTCTGAGGCTTGCCTTCCATTGACAAATCCCACTTGGGTATATGTATTGAAATGTAGGACATGTTTTTATTTTTTACATACAGAAATGGTACCTCAGGCCAGCGGGGATGACCCGGATGCCCACGAGTACCACCCGAGGACCCCTGGCCCCCAATGGGGACCACCTGAGGACCCATGGGGGACACCTGCGGGGAAGAACCGGGGGCCCCACAGCTGTTGGAACCCATAAGGACCACCTGAGGGCCCCCAGACCCCTGTGGGAACCACCCGAGGGCCCCCAGACACCCATGGGGATGACCCAGACACCCCCAGACACCCGCAGGGACCACCCATGTACCCCATTGGGGCACGTGGGGACCACCTGGTGGCCCACGGAGCCTAGAGGGGACCACCCGTAGGCTCCCAACACCCGTAGGTACCCCCAGAGGTGGATCTCTCTGCAGCAGATAGATCTCGCTGGGGGAGCCCTTTTCGGAGGGCAGATCATCTTGGCTCTGGCAACTCGCCATGTTTGGAAATGTTGCTCTCACTGGTATTCGGGCCTTTCTGCATACCGTGAGAGCAACTCGGCAAAAATACGGCGAGTTCAAACCCCTGCCGATAATTTCGATCAGGCTTTATTGCAGGAGGCCCTATATCTGAATTTGGTTTGTAAGATGAATTTCCGACAGAATCTAAGTTATATCATTTGCTATAGAAGTCTGAAAATTCTTGTGCTATTTTTTGTTCATTATACTGTATGTTATTTCTCAATTTTTAAGTTTAATTTCCGTTATTTGTGTTTTCGACTTTATCCCTCTAAGCTTACTTGCTATTAATTGATCCGCTTTATTTACTTTATCATACTAGACCTGCTTAGTCCATTTTAAAGCTCTCTCAACATCCTCTTTTTGGGCCTGTTTCAATTTGCCTCTGCTTGCACTGAGAGCTTTATATATTTTTTGTGAGGAACGTTTTTATGTTTCTGCTCTAAACTGACAATTCTATCTGTGAGTTCTTGTATTAGTTTTGTTTTGATTTTTTTTCCTGTGGGATGCAATTGATATAAATACTCCTCTAATTGTTGCTGTGTGGGCTTCCCACAGTAGAGCTGGGGATTCTACTGAGCCTGCATTGATATTGAAATACTCTTCTAGTGATATTTTAATTTCTTTGTCTATCTCTGGGTGGTTTCAATAATGAACTCATTTAATCTCCAATTAAGTTAGGCCCAACTTGTGCTATGGATCACCTGGGTGGCCCCTCTCTGCTGTTGGATAAGGCCCAGAACCCCCACTCAACAGATAAGGGATCGGAAGGTAGAGAGACAGACAGACAGAGAGAGGAGTTATGGGTGGTGTGTGCGCGAGAGAGAGACTGACCTATTTTTAGTAGAGTCTCAAACACTCAAAGGAGCACACCTGAGAGCTTTTGAGCTTTACTACTCACACCTGTAGCTAATCCTATTGGCATATCTGCTACTGTAGGTATCTCAGGTGGGCTCCTTCTTGTACACAAGGCACATTGAACTGACAACCTGGAAGGGGAAGTGGTCTGCTTTTAAAGGAAGCCAGGGGGGAGGGGGAGGCTACAGATGTGAGCAGTAGAGCTCAAAAGTACATTATGCTGTGACGGTGTACCTAATCAGCATCTTATTTAGCTCACACTGCTAGAGCTGCTGCCCTGAGTAGTAATAGTTATGGGTTCCGATCGTGTTGGGACTGACATTAGTAGCCCCTTCCTCCCATGGTGTCTTATGCTTGTCAGTATAGGACCTATTTAAATATTTTAGGAGGTGTTGGGTGTGTCATTTCAATATACTTTGCATATCTCCCAGGTATCTCAGGTGTGCTCTTGCTCTCTCAAACCCATAAAAATCCACAAATGGATATTCGATCAAACTTGCACATAGTTGTTGTGGTGAATTCGCATTTTTGACACTGATCTACGGATTTTTTCACGGCTGAAAGGAATTGGGGAAGAAAGAGGAGGATGTGCGTGGAAGAGAGAGGGAGGGAGTGTTGGAGAGAGAGGGGGTGAGGGAGGGGGGAGAGCAGGGGTGGGCTGGTGAAACATTTTGTGAGCTGCAAGGCTGTTAGAGGAGGATGAGAGATAGCCGTGTGTCTGTACATATAGAGCAGGGTGAGAGATAGCCGTGTGTCTGTACATATAGAGCAGGGTGAGAGATAGCCGTGTGTCTGTACATATAGAGCAGGGTGAGAGATAGCCGTTTGTCTGTACATATAGATCAGCATGATAGATAGCCGTGTGTCTGTACATATAGAGGAGGATGAGAGATAGCTGTGTGTCTGTACATCTATATCTATATATATATATATATATAGATATATATATAGATATATAGATATATAGATATATAGATATATATATATATATATATATATATATATATATATAGATATATATATACACTGGCGACACACTTTATTCGAGCTCGGCTAGTCCCACGAATTCGGGTATACCCGGGTGTATTGAGGTTTGTGACTGTTTTCTGCCCGAGTGCATTGAGTTATTTTCCGGCAGGGATTGAAGCATTTTATTCCCGCTGGCTGCAATACTGCACAGTATATATATATATACTGCATTACAATTCATGAATTTATGCCATCTGGTAGACACGCGAAGCATTGCAGCCTATTAAATCCTAATCATTATCATTTAACAGATCAGCCGCCCATCAGCCAGGCATGAACCCAGGCTGGGAAGGCAAACGCAACGGGGCTTGTCAGAGGTGAGGAGCGGCGCATTCCAGGTATCTGCCAGGTACATACCGGGTATTTGCTCGAATAAAGTGTGTCGGTGCAGTATATATATAACTGAGTTAAGTTATGGTGAGTAAAAAAAGTGACAAAAACCCTCCACAGGAAAGCAAATATGCAAATATAGCTGTATGCTCATCTGCATGTCTTAGGCAGGTCTGCAACCCCGCCTTTCCCCATTATCACCCAGCATACAGCACTTCCACTGCAGCAAGGGATTCTGGGAAATGACATGCAAATGAGCACACAGTGTCACTTTTTGCCTCAATAACCATTTTTAACATGGTTCCCTATAGGCTTAAGCTTGCTGCATGGTCACAGCTTTGAGCACAGCAAGGGTTAAGGTGCATACCCAGAAAACCACCCACAGACAGCTGTTTCGACCTTGATGGGTCTCATCAGTGTGGGGTTGATTTTACTGGGAATGCAAGAGAGGCTTATGGGATAGGCCAAACCATACTACTGAGTTAAGTTATGGTGAGTAAAAAAAGTGACAAAAACCCTCCACAGGAAAGCAAATATGCAAATATAGCTGTATACATGCAAATGAGCACACAGTCTATAGGGAACCATGTTAAAAATGGTTATTGAGGCAAAAAGTGACACTGTGTGCTCATTTGCATGTCATTTCCCAGAATCCCTTGCTGCAGTGGAAGTGCTGTATGCTGGGTGATAATGGGGAAAGGCGGGGTTGCAGACCTGCCTAAGACATGCAGATGAGCATACAGCTATATTTGTATATATATATATATATATATATATATATATATATATATATATATATATATATATATATATCAGGATGAGAGATAGCCGTTTGTCTGTACATATAGAGCAGGGTGACAGATAGCTGTGTGTCAGTACATATAGAGCAGGATGAGAGCTAGCTGTGTGTCAGTACATATAGAGCAGGGTGAGTGCTAGCTGTGTGTCAGTACATATAGAGCAGGGTGAGAGCTAGCTGTGTGTCAGTACATATAGAGCAGGGTGAGAGATAGCCGTGTGTCTGTACATATAGAGCAGGGTGAGAGATAGCTGTTTGTCAGTAAATATAGATCAGCATGATAGATAGCCGTGTGTCTGTACATATAGAGCAGGGTGAGAGATAGCTGTGTGTCTGTACATATAGAGCAGGGTGAGAGATAGCCGTGTGTCTGTACATATAGAGCAGGGTGAGAGATAGCTGTGTGTCAGTAAATATAGAGCAGAATGAGAGATATGTGTGTCAGTACATATAGAGCAGAATGACAGATAGCTGTGTGTCAGTACATATAGAGCAGGGTGAGAGCCAGGTGTCTGGCAGAGAAGAATATGTCTGATGTCTGATTATTGTGTGCGTTAAACAGTTAGTAGAGATGTTGCAGTAATGATGTCTGAGACAGCTGCAAAGTGGGGGAGGTCAAACATTCCAGACACCTCCTTCCATGCAGTCACCAACATGACACATTATCTCATCTGCTGTAGGTCACATCTCAGTTCATCCTGTAACAAGGCAGCACAGCTAAGGGTCTTTATTCAGACAATGCTCTCTCTCGCTCTGCAGAGCTTTACAAAAGCAAAGTGTTTGATGGGAGACTGAAGGGAACACAGGGAGAACGGAGAGTACATGTGAGCTAATGTAATGAGTGAATAAGAAACTGGGCTAGAGAGGGAGGGTGAGAGGGGAAGGTGATGGGGGTTGGAAGAGAAGCAGAAATAATGAAAGGGAGAGAAGGGGGTATGCTATGGTCACTGTGATCCATTCTTAATTTTAAGTGTGTTGTACATGATCCAATGTACATATAAATTGTATTTTAATTGCCTAATTTTCTCTTTGTTTTCTCTCTTTATGCTCCCCTTTACGGTTTAACTTTGCATTTAGGTATGCTATGGGGGGCGATGCTAAGAAATGTCCTAAATACAGAGAATGATAGAGAGAAAGGGGAGAGAGAAAGAAAGTGGGACTTGAAAGGAGAGTATAGTAGTGATAGAGAAAAAGAGGTGAGGTCAGAAGGGATAAATGGAGATAGAAAGTGGAGGCGGGAAATAAGTAGATGAAATAAGTGAGCAATGTAAAGAACGAAATGGAGAAAAGAGAGAAGCAGAGGGGAGAGAAAAAGGAGGAAATGGAGGGGGAAAAGGAAGCGAGAAGGGGAAGAAAATGGAAGTAAAAGAGGAAGAGCATGAGAAGAAACATAAAGGGGGAAATTAGGTAATGGAGGAAAAGGGGAGAAGAAGAGGAAAATGGAGGGAAAAGAGAAGTGGAGGAAATGTTTGGGGGAAAAACTGGGACTCGAAAGAGGGAAGAGGAGAGAAAAAAAAGGAGAGAAATGGAGGGAAAAAAGGAAGTGATGGCGGATATTAGAAGCCTAGCATTAAATTGGGAAACAAAGCAAATTAGAGCATGGAGGGAAAGTGGGAAATTAGAAATTGAGAGAGTGGAGCAAAAAGAAAGTTAAAAGTAATAAGACAACAGAAACACAAGAAAGAATTAAGGGGCTTTGAGGGATGCACAAAATACCGTGCTTGAGAGAGCAGTTCTAAAAGAGAGGGGGTGACAATGTACCATTTTAGGGAGAGATTCAAGTTGAAAAGATTTCAAACATTTTTTTAAAGATTTTTTTTTAAAAGCGTGAATGAAAAGTAAAAGGGATGTTAGGAGAAGTTAAAGAATCAAGCTATAAAAAAGATAAGAAGTTAAATAATTGATCAAGTACATAATTAAGGAAAGGAGAAAGGAAGATCGGACGTGTTAAACATTGGGTTTTAAGCAGGAGAGAATTAAGCAATATGAAAGAAATGGAAATAATGATGAACAAACAAAGCAAAAAAGGTAAACATCAGAGAAAGATATAGGAGTTAAAAATAGAATACGTAATTTAAAGAAAAAAATAAGGAAATAATAGAATAAAATTATTATGAGAAGGAATGAGTAGGAATTATATTATGAATGGGAGGGAGAAAGAAAGAGCGAGGGAGAAGCTTTTAGCAATAAGAGAGGAACTAAGCACTGTGCGGCTATATGGGCCAAATGTGAGAAAGTGACCAGACACCGTTATTATTATGGAGGAGAAGTAATGGAGATTGGCTGAGGCAGGTCAGGGTGTGTGAAGGGGCGGGTGTTTGGGGGATCTTTTGGCATAGCAGGTCTCTTGATGAGGAGGTGGTAAACTGGAGGCAGGAGAGGTGACCCTGTCTGTACTGTATGTGATTATCATCATCAGAAGGGAAGGGAGCTGTCCCAGCAGCTAGTGCTGATGGAACACTATACATTACTTCTCTTGGGATGGGGTGCTGTAGTTATTAGGACTGAGGATTACGATCCCACTAGGATTACAGCACTATAAGAGGGACAGCTCCAGGGACTAAGGTACCTTTATCTAACATTGCACCTCACATACAAGATTTGTTATTTTAAAATCACTTGCATATATCTTTGTGTACCAAGGAAGGACTGACACTTTATTTAATGTTATAGGGAATTTGCCCAGCCTGCAATCAGTCAGAACCAGGTAGGTATTATCTGTTACACAATTAACATGAACACTGTGTAGAAAACCGAATATGAGCTCATGGAGATCAAGCAACAATATACAATGATAATTATATGCACATATATGGCGGAGCACTGATCGGGTTAAATGGAAAGGTTAGGGTTCCACTGCTGATAACATGTATACAGGAGGATAAGAGGAGAACACGTATAGGAGAAAAAAGAAGTGAAACAGGCCCAGTACTCGTATGAAGAATAATATGTAATCCACACCGTAAACCTGCGGCTTGAATTCTAACTCTGTGTCTCCGGCATGCCCGTTGTGCAGATGCAACTACTCACAATGAATCGTCATCTAGTCCCTCCGGCTGATGCAGCATTTGCATAGATCAGATGTTGTGGAATCCTCCGTAACCCCCAAATGAGTCTCTTCAATCACAGGACATCAGGAGAAAAGGTAAGTAGATCAATTAAACGGCGGCTCCTTTGAAAAAGTCAGAACTCACAGCAATAGAAAAATAAAAAAGATTTATTAACTACATATAACAATGATACAAGAGTTTTTTGTCCTGTCCGTGTATTTTTTGTATCATTTTTATATGTAGTTAATAAATCTTTTTTATTTTTCTATTGCTGGTGAGCTCTGCCTTTTTTTTGCATATACTTTGCATATCTCTTAGGTATCTCAGGTGTGCTCTCTCTCACACACCCATACAAATTTGCAAATGGATGTTCGATCAAACTTGCACATAGTTGTTGCTGGTGAATTCGCATTTTTGACACACATTGTGGCGAGACCCATTGCTGATTGAAGACTGGGAAGAAGTATGTAGAAACCTAATGTAAACATTGAAATATACATCTGATGTTTCAATGATATAGTCTTATGGAAGCAAGTTAATTCTAAGTCAATAGTACTGAGCCCCGTTTTTGGGGGGATTTGGGATTAAGAATGTTATTTTATTTCAACGTATACTTTTAAAGAATTGCTATAGAGTTTTCATATCTGCAATGTAACATACGAGGTGTTATTAATTATGCAGCGGTCCTAATGTATTGCTGTAGGGCTTGTACAATGAGATGGGTAGCCTAATTGATACCAGGTGATTATTGGAATGCAGAAGGTGTTAAAGATTGGGCCTTATATTTTAATTCAACACTATTCACTATTCCTTTGCTAATGTTTCATTCAAACAGAAAGAAGATTGTCTAACTTTTGTGGCCTGCTCCTACTTGGCATTAAAGAGCTAAGCAAACCTCTTTATTAACTGTGGTTTCTGCTCATAGACACTAGCAATGCATCAGAAATAGATATGATGTTTTCAATGCTATGCATTGTTAGATTTGTTTGTCTTCCTCATGAACAAATTGTATGATGTTCTGCTTAACCACTGGGGTAAACGCCTGCAGCTTTTCTAGAGCTTCAATTGTCTGGTCTCCTAGCTTCAGGAAGGGGAGGAGGAGGGAGGGAGAAATTGTATGTTTGTGATGAGAATGTATGAGCAATTAGAGCATGGTATAATGCAGGAGTAGTAAACTCCAGTCCAGGGTGACTGAGTGGGTGGGTGGGTGGGTAGGTGACTGAGTGGGTGGGTGACTGAGTGGTTGGGTGACTGAGTGAGTGACTGGGTGACTGAGTGAGTGACTGCCTGGGTTGATGAGTGAGTGACTTTGACTGGGTGGGTGACAGAGTTGACTGAGTGGGTGGATGACTTTACTGAGTGGGTGACTGGGTGGGTGACTTGGGTGACTGAGTGACTGGGTGGGTGGGTGACTGAGTGGGTGGCTGACTAGGTGGGTGGGTGACTTGATTTGACTGAGTGTGTGACTGGGTGGGTGACTGAGTGACTGAGTGACTGCCTGGGTGGGTGGTTGACTGACCTTGACCGGATGGGTGCTGCTTCCTTGCCCCCCAGACACTAACCCTGCTGCTGCCCGGGACGGGAGGTAGGCTCTGGGGGTGACGGAGTGACTGGTGGGTTGACTGGGTGGGTAGGTGACTTCAATGAGAGTTGACTGAGTGGGTGGGTGACTGAGAGACTGGGTGGGTGGGTGACTGAGTGACTTGACTGGGTGGGTGGCTGATTGATTTTGGGTGACTGAATGACTGGGTGGGTGGGTGAGTGACTGGGTGGGTGAATGACTGAGTGGGTGACTGAGTGGGTAATTGAGTGACTGGGTGGGTGGGTGGGTGATTGAGTGACTGGGTGGGTGGATGAGTGACTTGGTGACAAGCTGGGTGGGTGACTTGAGTGAGTGACTGCCTGGGTGGGTGAGGGGGGTGGGTGACTGGGTGAGTGACTGCCTGGGTGGGTGACTGACCTTGACCGGGCGGGTGCCGTTTCTTGTGTCCATGCCCGCCAGACGCTTCCCCTGTTGCTGCCCAGCGTGGAAGGTGGGAGGCAGGAGGGGGAGGGCGCAAGAGGTGGGCGGCTGAGGAGGGGGGCAAGACTGCGGGCTAATTCCGTGGCTGCTGCACGGGGCAGGAGGCAAGCACAGGGGAAGCTGGGTTGGCGGCGCGGGGGAGGCTGGGTTGGCGGGCGCAGGGGAGCTGTGCAGGCTGGTGCGGTGGGAGCTGGGTTGGCGGGCGCAGGGGGAGCTGGGTTGGCGGGTGTGGGCTCCCCACGGTGCTTTCCCTCTGTCCCATATTGGGAGTGGGGGGAGTGGGCCCACAGGCAGCAGGCCGGACACCCTGCTTTCCCTGTGCATGCGTGCCAAGACTGTGGCTCTGCGCATGCGCACGGAGATCGCCGCCTTTTTTTCTGACTTTTTAAAAATAAAACGGGCACGGCCGCACAGGGGGTCCGGGCGGCCAGGCCCCCTGACTCAAGGGGCCCGGGACACCAACACCGGCAGACCCCCCCTGTTGGCAGCCCTGCCCCAGAATCTTACCCAAAACATCTTGAAATTAGATCTGTTTAAAGAAATGATTCATTTTGAAGTGAGCTGTCAATGAAATAAAAGCAGCCTGCAGTTACCTAGTGTTCACAAGATACTGACTGCTCTTTTTAACGTGTTTGTTTTAGTCTAACTTTAATGTTGGCCACATTTCTGTTTCCCTTAAAGCTGACACTGTCTTATGGAAATGAATGAAGTGTTTATATGAAATGTGTCCAGACATATGTTTTAATGAGGTTTATTTCTGTACAGTTACATGGAGTTGATGCCAAGTCCAACACTTTACTTTGAAGACGAGAATAAGAGAATGTGTCCCTCTCCCTGGCTCCTTGTCTTCTCTTGTAATTAAATGTAATGTATTTAAACCACTAGACTTTTTTTGAGAGTACTTTAATATTCTAAAGAATGTCTATGTAGTTCTGTATGATCTACCATATATTTTGGAAAGTTGTTCGCTATGCATTTGGACACCTCTTAAAGCTGCAGTTCAGTCAATATCCTGCATGTGTGGTTTTTTTTAATAAATCAGTTCTGTAGTAAGAAAAAATACTTTTAGCATTTTCTGTTTTTAAAAAAACAACTTTGAAAGACCATTTTTCTTGTATTCTATTTTAACAGCCATTTGCTAAGGCACTGCCCCTTCATGTCCTGTCACAAGCCCTGGCACACCCCTTTGTCAGCCCTGCCCTCCCTCTAGCACATGTCAGTGCAGGAGTGCTCATGAATATTCATGAGCTTCCACTGAGAGACAGAAGCAGAAGAAAAACAGATCCCTTCACTAATTATGTCACCAAATTTCGCCTATCAATACATGGAGAACGAATTGACCTGCAGCTATACAGTTCCTTAGGTAATTAGAGATTGCACACATGAAACTATTGAAGTAAAAAAATAAATAAAAAAATTAAAAAGAGAGAGAAACTGAACTGCAGCTTTAAGTTATCGTAATCACATTGTCATGATGGTTCCTGTGATCAAGGAGCAGGTTTTTGTCTATGTTGGAATACAATTCACAAATGACATGATCCCATCACAAAACCCTCAAGCTACCACATAATCTTGGACACTCTGAAAATACCATTTGTAACATTAGCAAAAATACAGGAGCAGCCAAAGATCTTCAAGAGTGCGAGATCATTGTTTAGGACAAGAGTACTGTGACGGTGAGGGGGTAACCAGGCTCAATAATAAAGGGTAAGCCCACTTCTACATATACAATATATAATGTATACCCTGTTCATTTATGTAACTGTACTTCTAACCATGTATTATTTGTTTTTCTCTGTGCCCAGGACATACTTGAAAATGAGAGGTAACTCTCAATGTATTACTTTCTGGTAAAATATTTTATAAATAAATAAATAAAATTTGGTTACCCCTGATCCGTGTGTAAAGGTCCTAGAGTGTCAGCTCTTGGAACCACACTGTTGTATATGCATCACTGAGACGGTGTATAAATTATGCGACAATACAGTATTTTTGTGTGTTTGCCTTTCCAGGAGTGCTGGCCAGTGGAGCTTGCTAGGCTGTGAGTTTGAGGGTGAGTTTTGCGGAGAAACTTCTTTCAGATTGTGGCTATGTAGCGGGGTTCCCAAGTTATGGAATACCCTAAAGATGAACCTGGGAATCAGGTAAGATTCTTGGGTACATTGAGTGCTGCCGCAAAATCCTACCCTGAAAACGTTCTTGCGACTCACCGCCAGGGTTCCCATCTTCAGCACAAACAGGAAAGGTAAAAAGGGCATTGGGGATCAAGGTATCCCCAGAATGGTCCCATGGTCCATAGCATAAAGTGGGATGCCCAGGTCATGCCTAAGTCACAGAAACAAAAAAGTGAAAACCGGGCACCTCTAAATAAAATTCCAAAGTGAAATGGTGTAAACAATAACATATAGAAGTGAAAAAAATACAAAGTGTGTTTACAAATGTGGTAAATAACCTTCACCAAAAAAACACGTGATATATATAATACAATGTGAAATACACATAAATTAAGCAGCTCTACACCCTTTTAAAGGACTGTCCAGGTCCAAAGAAGTCTTGTGTTGTTTTCCAGATGGGAGGAGCGCTGTAATTCTCGTGAGGATATGTGAAAAAAGAAATGGTATAATAGTGCAGATGGTAATAATAAAGATGTGGTCAAAAAATAGTCTTCGTGTTAATTGTACTCACAAATTGTAAGATATAATAGACGTATCAGAGATCCATCTCTCTCTGATAGGAGCCCTTTAATGGATGCCCTCTAAAGAAAGCCTTCTGATTACTGGTCTGGTAAACTTGTTGTATATATGGATCGTGTGAATACTCAATATACCTCCCAAGGGATATGGAGAGAAAAGAGAGAGAACGCACAATGGTATGGTACGATATGGAATTGTATTGCACAACAATGAATATATAGATATTGCACTCACATTTTGCATAAAAATAAGTTTGATGGAGAGAACTGCTGAATCTTGTGGATGGCGCCGGTGTATCCAGACAGCGGAGGACTTCCGCTTGCGTCACGTCTCCCCGCGTCACGTCCTGTGACGCTATGGTCAGGGCGGAAGAAGCTGCCTTGCGTGTCAGTCTCCGTGGCTTGCCAGCACCTCCCTTTGGTATTCTCCCCAGCTCTGTCACCTCCAACAGCTGATTCAACGCGTTTCGCTGTGGCTTCGTCAGGAATCGTAATGCTAAACCCCAAAGACTCCCTTATATATAGTCCATGTGCAAATGCTAGTGACTAATGAGGGGGCCTGGCATAATTAATTACAATAGATATACAGCTGGTATTGCAATTACAAAGGAGATACTGTATAACAGTCCATAATACAATTTACAATATAGACAAACACAAACTATATATGCTAATACAAAAACATTCTAATTACCCTAATCTAAATATGCAATTTATTTAAAATATATATATATATATATATATACAGTGTTCGACAAATCACCCAAAAATCTACTCGCCCAACCAAAAAATCTACTCGCCACCTAGTCCCGCCCCTAGTCCCGCCCCCAACCCTAGTCCCGCCCCAACCCCGCTTTAAAATAAAATATATAAATAATATAAATGTAATAAATTCCTAGTCAGAACAACATTCGTTTTTGACATAAATGTATTTATTGTATTACATTATACTACAATTAGTCCTTGTTACGCGTGTGTGTGTGTGTGTGTGTGTGTGTGTGTGTGTGTGTGTGTGTGTGTGTGTGTGTGTGTGTGTGTGTGTGTGTGTGTGTGTGTGTGTGTGTGTGTGCGCGCCGATCTAGAAATAAAAGCCATGTGTGAATGTGAGTTTCCTGAAACCCTTAAGGATGCCTCCGTGTCACAATATCTAAAGCAGCAATCCTGCCTGGGATCTTACCTGATCCGCAGTCCCTCAATGTCCAGGTACCCTCATTCCCGCAATGTTATACATTGGAGAGGAGGTGTTCCCTACCTGTCTTCTGAGTTAGGGGGGATATCCGATGTCTTCCATGTGAAGCTTGAGTCAGATCTGGAAGAAAGCAGTATAGGTTATTTCGGTGTAGTATAGGGCAGTTAAGATATATTGGGTAAATAAGAGATCCAGAAACAGAGTGTGAGACAGACACAGAGAGAGGGTGAGAGAGACAGGGGATGAGAGAGAGAGAGGGGGGGTGAGAGAGAGAGAGGGTGTGAGAGAGGGTGTGTGAGAGGGTGAGAGAGAGGGCGAGAGAGAGACAGGGGGCGAGAGAGAGACGGGGGCTAGAGAGAGACGGGGCAAGAGAGAGACGGGGCGAGAGAGAGACAGGGTGCGAGAGACGGACGAGGACGGGGTGATTGGGTGGGGTGACGGGGTGATTGGGTGTGGAGACTGGGTGATTGGGTGGGGTAACGGGGTGATTGGGTGGGGTGACGGGGTGATTGGGTGGCGGGGTGATTGGGTGGTGGGGTGATTGGGGGGGTGGGGTGATATGAAACTTATGGTATCCTACACACACACACACACACACACACACACTCCCATGCACACACACAGTCCCACTCCCATGCACACTCCCATGCACACACACACTCCCATGCACACACACCCATGCACACACACACACACAAACCCATGCACACGCACACACATACACACCCATGCACACGCACACACACACACACACACACCCATGCACACGCACAAACACACACACACACACACCCATGCATACACACACCCATGCATACACACACACACACACACACACACACACACACACACACACACACACACACACCCATGCATGCACACACACACACACACACACCCATGCATGCACACACACACAAACACACACACCCATGCATGCATGCACGCATGTACACACTCCCATGCACGCACACACTCCCATGCACGCACACACTCCCATGCACACACACACACACACACACACACACACACACACACACACACACACACACACACACACACACACACACACACACACACACACACACACACACACACACTTCCTCTCTCTCCCATGCACACACACACACACACACACACACACACACACACACACACACACACACACACACACACACACACACACACACACACACACACACACACACACTCTCCCATGCACAGACACAGACACAGACACACACACACACACACACACACTCCCATACACACACACACACACACACACACACACACACTCCCATGCATGCACACACACACACTCTCCCATTCACAAACACACAGACGACAGGGGGAAGAAGAGGAAAGGCCACGCGACCGAGCACCACCACCACTGCCCCACTTGCCCCCCCGCAACCATCTCCCGCCCTGCGCGGACAGCCACGGGACCGTGGGGAAGTGGAGACCAAAGAGGTATGGGTGGAACACCCCCGCTACCATCTCCCACCCCGCACGGGGATTGGGTATCGCGGGAAGTGGCGCGGGAAGCCGGGGTAAGCGGGGAACACCCCCACTACCATCACCCGCCCGACGCGAATATCGTGGGAAGCGGCGCGGGAAGCCGGGGAGAGAAGGGAGGGAACATCCCCACTACCATCACCTGCCTAATGGCGCGGGTATCAGGGGAAGCGGGAAGTGGCACGGGAAGCCGGGGAACACCTTGGCTTGCAGGGAAGGAGCAGAGGGGCCGCAGGATGGAGGATTGGAGAGTACTTACTCTCCAACAGATCTCCTGGCTGAAAAAATGGCCGCTCGTTGGGGGCGGGCTCATATAGAGCCTGGCCGCGTGCCCACAAAGCCTGGGAGCGCGCGACAATCAGCTGTCAGGTAGGGGGAGTTTTTTTTTTCAGCCAGCGCGAGCAGGGAAAATTTTAGCGCGAGCAGGGAAAATTTAAAAAAACAAACACGTGTGCTGATTGGGCCAATATTTACTTGCCCGGAGGTTAAATCCACTCGCCCCGGGCATGTAAATGTATAGGATTGTCGAACACTGATAATATGGTATAAAATAAGTGAAAAAACTGCTGCAAAAACAGACGCAAAAAAAGGGGCAGATGTCTAAAAGGATGAGGAAGGAAGATAAACATAATTAGATTCATAAAATATGCAGATTACATTTATACTTGAAACATGAATTATGTTAAAAAAAGCCCCCTGATTAGTCACTAGCATTTGCACATGGACTATATATAAGGGAGTCTTTGGGGTTTAGCATTACGATTCCTGATGAAGCCACAGCGAAACGCGTTGAATCAGCTGTTGGAGATGACAGAGCTGGGGAGAATACCAAAGGGAGGTGCTGGCAAGCCACGGAGACTGACACGCAAGGCAGCTTCTTCCGCCCTGACCAGAGCCGTCACAGGACGTGACGCAGGCAGACGTGACGCACGCGGAAGTCCTCCGCTGTCTGGATACACCGGCGCCATCCACAAGATTCAGCAGTTCCCTCCAACGAACTTTTTTTTATGCAAAATGTGAGTGCAATATCTATATATTCATTGTTGTGCAATACAATTCCATATCATACCATACCTTTGTGCGTTCTCTCTCTTTTCTCTCCATATCCCTTGGGAGGTATATTGAGTATTCACACGATCCATATATACAACAAGTTTACCAGACCAGTAATCAGAAGGCTTTCTTTATCGGGCATCCATTAAAGGGCTCCTATCAGAGAGAGATGGATCTCTGATACGTCTATTATATCTTACAATTTGTGAGTACAATTAACACGAAGACTATTTTTTGACCACATCTTTATTATTACCATCTGCACTATTATACCATTTCTTTTTTCACATATCCTCACGAGAATTACAGCGCTCCTCCCATCTGGAAAACAACACATGCCTAAGTCACCCTGAACCTAGTATAGGGGTTCAGAGGGTGCACTAGCTATGTCATAAAGCTGCAAGGTTTTTATTGTAACGTTAAAGTCAGGGTTTTGCAGTGTACCAGGGATAAGGCTGGTAAGAGTAGGAAACATATATTCTTATTCTATCCCTGACACAAGACCAGAAGACTTAGACCCATTAAAACACAAGACCCAGAAGCAAAGTGTATTTTATGAAAGGTTTTATTTAATAAATGTATATGCTTGTACCAATGTATATGTGACTGTGGGATTTCCAAGTCCGTGGTTCCGAGGGACCAGATGGCCACCAAGTTTGGCACCACTGAGTCTGCTCGGGACATGGAGTTGAAAGCCTCATGGATGCCAAAGTGTTATAACAGGAGGAGTGCTGTAGTCATCTCTGAGTACCCCCGTCCTGGGCTATCCAGCGACCATGTGCCCTTCCCCAGACTCTGCGTAGCCTGGACAGCGTGTGGGCTCGATGTGCTAAGAGGCAGAGGTGCCAGGTTGGAACATGCCCCTTAGCAGAATCCAAATCAGTACCCACCCGGCTTCAGTATACCGGCAAATCAGTGATAGGCTGGCAGGAGAATTCCCACGCGCTGATTGGCTGTAGTAGTTTCTGAATGGGACTCTAAAACCTATAAGAAACCTTGCAGCCAATCGGGACCTCAGATTCCAAGCGCCAAACCATTAGCGGCAAATTCAAGTTACAAAAAAGATGCTCTGTGAGAAATAGACACAAGCCGGCTTCAGAGATTTTTACTCAAGAAATGTTCTAAGTCCCGCTTTTCAGGGCCGTAGCCGTCGCGGCTGGAATTGCGCCGAATTGCGTTCCAGGACTTTCGTGAGTACCTCCCGGTCATTGGAAAGAGCTCCTACAGGCGTCAGTTGTTAACATTTTCATTCATTCTCAAAAGATTTATTTTGTTAGCCCCGTTCCCAGTTAGTGTGTTTTCAGTGCAAACTGTGTTACATTGTGTGTATGCCTAATAGTGGAATAAATTACAATTTATTTTACTGCCTTGTCTTGCTCTATCAAATGATCCCGGTATAAAAAGGTGTTAATAACCCTGGTCTCCCGTGACAAGTACAATGTCCCACAAATAGGCATTAGAAGCTCTCGATCGAACACTTCAGGACCTCAAAGACAATGAATCTATTATGGGTGGAGTTGTTGTTTTAGCGGGTGATTTCACATTAAGAAACTAAAAAATTAAATTAGCCATTTATAAAAACTCAGTATTTTTTAGTTTCTTAGAATTCCCGAGCAACTCTGGGTACATTCAGCTTGTACTAAATAAAATATAAAGGGAAGGTGTAATGTTTCTGGCTTATATAGCAAAGATAGTAGTTCATTCTGAATTAACTTTCATCTAGATGACGGATCCTTGAAGCTGCATGGGAACTAATGTACCAGAAGAAGAAGCTTGAGAGATGGAGCCTGTCACAGAGAAGCAGGCGACCATAAGAGAAGAATCTTGAGTGGGTGAGTCAGTCTCTGAGAACAAGGAGGCAGGAGATCAAGCGCACATTTCCAAAGACTTGAGTATGCTGCAGGACGCAGTGTGTCAGGGCACAGCCAAAGATGATCAGGATAACAGCTTGTGGTTAAAAGGTAATCTTTATTCGAACATCATGGTGCAGACAGGATAATGGAGGGTAGCTCTTACGCGTTTCACGCCTAGCTGGCGCTTCGTCAGAGAGTGAAAAAGTTATGCTGGGACCCCCCTGATATAGTGCTACTAATTCTGGTTCAAATCACTCACAGCCGCGGCTCCGTTGGCCGGAAATGACGAAACCGGAAGTTGAAAACCGGAAGTGACGCGACGGACTCCATAGTTGTTTACATGCTAAATTTGTAGTCATGGAGACCGCAGCGTCATCCCTCGGTCTCAATGAGGGGAAAAGTGTTACTCACGGACCCAGCATTATCACCCCACCATACAAGAAAATATATCAACGGTGGTGGTTTAAAAACAATAGTTAAAATATAACAATTATGCATATACTGAAGACTTAGTAGTGGATAAATAGAATGTTACCCATAATGCATGATTGCACTTTTGTAATTAGAGCTTTCTTAGAGCTTTATAGAGCTTTTTGTTTTGTTGAAAATTAATAAGGAATAAATGTAATAATACCAAATCTATCATCTCTAGTTGGTTGTTTGTATACAATTTGGCAATCATACATAATGGGTTCATATGTTGGTGAACCAAATACCAAATTTTTTTTTTTGTAAAAAAATATATACTAATATGTATATGTGTTATATACCATCAGACCTTAACCAACTGTACATTGATGTATGTGTGTGCTTTTCATACATGTACTGTGTTCATGTCTCATAATTACTATTGAAAACAACTATATTATTATCTAAAAACATGAATGAATCTATTGATCCAACATTGCCAGTTAGTTGCTTTTCAATATCTGTAAAAATACTCATCAGAAATGTATAATTGTTACAAGTGCATTTTGTCAAGCAAAAAATTTGGTATTTGGTTCACCAACATATGAACCCATTATGTATGATTGCCAAATTGTATACAAACAACCAACTAGAGATGATAGATTTGGTATTATTACATTTATACCTTATTAATTTTCAACAAAACAAAAAGCTCTATAAAGCTCTAAGAAAGCTCTAATTACAAAAGTGCAATCATGCATTATGGGTAACATTCTATTTATCCACTACTAAGTCTTCAGTATATGCATAATTGTTATATTTTAACTATTGTTTTTAAACCACCACCGTTGATATATTTTCTTGTATGGTGGGGTGATAATGCTGGGTCCGTGAGTAACACTTTTCCCCTCATTGAGACCGAGGGATGACGCTGCGGTCTCCATGACTACAAATTTAGCATGTAAACAACTATGGAGTCCGTCGCGTCACTTCCGGTTTTCAACTTCCGGTTTCGTCATTTCCGGCCAACGGAGCCGCGGCTGTGAGTGATTTGAACCAGAATTAGTAGCACTATATCAGGGGGGTCCCAGCATAACTTTTTCACTCTCTGACGAAGCGCCAGCTAGGCGTGAAACGCGTAAGAGCTACCCTCCATTATCCTGTCTGCACCATGATGTTCGAATAAAGATTACCTTTTAACCACAAGCTGTTATCCTGATCATCTTTGGCTGTGCCCTGACACACTGCGTCCTGCAGCATACTCATCTACTCATCAACATCACGGATGCACGCCACCAACAAGAAGAAGACAGGCTTTTCTCATGTGAGTTTTTTATCCTTTTCTTTGCTGGAAGGTGTATTTTCAAGGTGGTTGCAAGCGTGTGTGACATTGTCCTCATTAGGAGCAATGTGTTGGAGCTAATCATTCTCCACTCACAGCACCCCTAGGACTTCAATATATATGTCTTATACACTACGCTCACCTATACACCCATTACTCACAGTTATATCAGACGCCTGCATCACTATATCTTCAATCAAGAAAGTCTACATTGACATTATTACAAATATTCCTCTACAGTTATTCTGAGCACTATTGATGAACTTTGTTCCTCTATTTCCAAAGACTTCACATAGTGTGAGTGAATTGTAATGCCTTTGTTGTACTCTATGCATTGTGTGAGAGTTTGTGTTGGATGAAACGGTTTGTACCTAAATAAATATGTAGCCCCCCTTTGGGATTACTATACCCTTTAGAGGATAACTGTGGCCTTAGAGCAGGGGTAGTTAAATTAAATTTCGGCGGATCGCGTGAGGCCTCTGCAATGTCTCCTACCTTGTCTTTGGTGACGCATCACCGTGGCAACACGGCGTAAAATGTAGTTCAGAGCCTTTCACAGAGAAGCAGTTACAAGCATATTAATGAAGGGCCAATGGCTGTGTTTTAAGATAATTAACTTTTCACTATACTGTATACAGTATGTAACTTAATTAGAAATCTTTCTATCAAGCTAACATTTCAAGAACTATTATTTTTCCTAGGGTATAAGTATATATAATTACATATAACTCATGTGACAAAAAGAAAAGAGGTTGGGGCGCTCCCTATTTGTATAGGCTTGTGATGTTGCCTGTGTGGTAATGTGTAACCAAAGAAAGGGTAGTATATACTTGCCCTTGTTGTTTTCTGCAGCTGGACCAGTAGAGAAGATAAAGCCCGGAATCTTCTTGTAGTTGCAGTGGAGGTGGAGGGTTGGTCAGCGCATGGGATTTTGCTCAAACGTAGAGATAAGAGGATAGGAAGATATGGAACATGGTATTAGTGATTTTGTAACCGAACGGTACAATACAGCCAAAAGAACTTTGGAATAAAAATGTATGAAAAAATATATTCTAAAATAGCTTTGGAATTAAAAAAACCTTGGTAATTAAAAATGAAAATAAAAATAAAATTGTATGAAAAAATATATTTTAAAC
This sequence comes from Ascaphus truei, assembly GCF_040206685.1. NCBI lineage: Eukaryota > Metazoa > Chordata > Amphibia > Anura > Ascaphidae > Ascaphus > Ascaphus truei. The sequence continues at coordinate 4,872,369 of NC_134489.1, forward strand.
TAGCTTAAAAATAGCTTAAAAAATCCTTAAATAAAATTTCAATGAAATTGTGTGATATTTTCTATATGTGGATGACTAACAGGGTGTGTTTATAAAGCCTGTTGTTGGTCAGAGGTAAAAAGGGGGATAGTGGGGCTGGTTAGCAGAGTCTAATGTGCAGTCTTTCCTTTACGGAATGCTGCTGAAAACAATAACTTTCTCACCCTCCTGGTGGAGGCAGTACGTGAGTTGCTTCTCTCCCGGGGGCCCAAATAAGAATAAAAGGGCCGAACTCGGTGAGTAAGCAAAATAGAATTTATTAGGTACAGAAACAAAGTCAAAATAACACTCACGATACAGCTTTAAAACAGCCCAGCATCAGCCTGATCGTCCGGTGATCTTCCTCTCACCAGTACAGCTCCCGTGGTCGCGTCCGACGGCGGGACCGGAAGAAGAGGTCTTACCGGATGTCAGCAGGCTGGCTGGGTCCTTCAGTCAATGGGCTCCGGCAGGGAACAACTAGTTTCGCAATAATGCTTCGTTCGGTTACAAAATCACTAATACCATGTTCCATATAACTCATGTGTACATATAATATTTGTAAGTTGATGGCCTTCTTCCGCTCTTCTTGGGGACACTTCGATGCAAATCTCTTTGCAAATCTCTTCTTTGCAAATCTCTTCTATACATCGCAATACATGAACAGTACAGTATCTCCACAAGTAAGTCTAAGTGTAGGGTCTGGTATAACAGCAGGGCTGCTGTTCTTCAGGTCTCCAGATCTGAATATACTGTAGTGTTGTAGTTGTGATCTTCTCGTTGAACAGTAAAGGGTCATCACTCCCTGCTTTCTGCTGACTATCTTACACAGCAGCATCACTGAGCTGCTAATTTCTTCACCATTAATGCAGGACTAAGGTTCTTTGTATGTTTCTGATTGCTGTGAAAGTCCATGCTATGAATATTTTTTGTTTTAGATAATTATTCTTGCACTCTTTAGATAGAATGCTTTGAGTGTTTGGTAAATAATTTCTTTTCTTTTTTTTTAGGATTTTTGTTCTGTTTTAGACCGTTAATTTTTTTTATTTTGTTTAACTTTTACCACCAAATCATACTGCGCCTCTCTGTCCTGCTTCACATCTCAAACTGATCAATGTGTAATAATCAGTCCTTTATCCATGCTTTTGCCTCTCAGCCATTTAATTAATCTCTGGTGTGCAGCCTCATTTGCAAACTTGGTGAAACTCTTGCATTGTGTAGTAATGATGCTTATGGTTGTGTCGACCTTTGGCATACAGTACCTTCGTCTGACCTATTTTACCTGTAACCTGCCACCTGTTTAATTCTGCCTGTATAATTAGACTCGAGTCTGTACTCTGCCAGTAAAAGACTGTGCATTCTGCACTGCATACAGAGTATGTTTTTTATCAACTAAATGTTACCTCCACATAAATGTTATCTTCCTGGTGTGGGATTTTATTGAGGTCTTTTGTCTAATGTCTTGCTGTCTTTCTTCTTCACTCATTGTCCTAACTTTCTATCCCTGATGTGTGGTGATAATGCAAGCTTATGTTTTGTGTGTCTTATACAGTAGTTTGTTGTTTGGTCTTTTGTTTTGACTAAACTGTTTTATTTTAGCGTAATTGTGAAGTGCATATTTCTTCCTCTAGATATGTCTTTGCACAGTATTCTCTCAGTCTCTGTTAGTATGTTTCCTCGTGGGCTTTGATCAATGCCGTTCTATGCTGACATTTTCACTGCATCTCTGTACTCTTTGGAATGAATAGTTTTAGTTCATTTAGTATTTGTTTCTGTAAGCAGTTCAAAGTTCTAGCATCTGTTTAGGGCTTGAGGTATTATAGTTTGATACCTTTTATGATTATATAGCATTATATTTCTCACTAAATATTGTACAAGTCTACAGTACTATGGGCAAAGAAATTGGTTATGCGCTGGTCTCAGAAAATCCAGATAATTCCAAGAGGTCAATCCTGCTGCTCAAATCTTTCTCCCGCGATCAGAAACAGGGTACACTAGACCAGGGGGACGCAAACTTTTTTCCCTGCGCCCCCCTGACGGCTGTCCCCTCACTCCCGCGCCCCCCCCCCCCCAACCCCAACTTACCCGCGCTCCGGCGTAATGACGTCACGTTGCCATAGCAACGTGACGTCACATGACCTCGCAACGTCATTTTGATGCCGCGTTGCTATGGCGCCGCAGGGAGGAAGCCGCCGGAGCCACGGTAAGTTAGGTTTACAGAGGCCCTGCAGCTCCCCCGGCACTTAATTTAAGTGCCTTCGGGAAGCACGCGGGGCCTCTGTAAACCCCGCGCCCCCTGTCGGCAGTGTCGCGCCCCCCCTGGGGGTCGCGCCCCACAGTTTGCGCACCGCTGCACTAGACAATATACAAACATAAAAGAGAGCACAAAGGAAAGACACTATCAATTCAAAATATAATAAGTTTATATAAAATATAAAAACTTACACGGTCCCTTCCCAAGGGCTGATCTTGCTGGTCCTGAATAGTCCTCTGGTAGGAGAAAAAACGGAATCAATCGCAGAACAAAACAGCAGAGGGACTAAAGTTCTAAAGCCAAAATGAGGAAGCTGCAGAGCTCCAAACAGCCTCCTCGTGGGTGCAGGGGGCAGACCCTGACGCGTGACGTCACAGCATCGTGTGTGGTAACCGTGGCAACCTGTACACCTCAACGCATTTCACGTCACTACGCTTCGTCAGGGGGTCAGTACTATGGGCAACCATTGACCTAATTAGCTTCATTAGCTGACACAATCTGTATATTCCCAGTATATATTTATACTGGTGCATTTCTTCACCTTGTGAAATAATCTGTTCCTCCTACAAATCAGAATAGCCTTTGATTTAACAATAAACCTCATCACAGTAGTTCATGTCTAGGTAACTAACAATCATAACATCTACTGTTTTTAAACATTTTCATAGATCTTGTTCAGTTAACCAGTTTTTATTTACGGCGATAGAATTGCTGAAGAAGGCTCTGTATGCGGGGCATTCACTAACACTAATACGCCATAACATTGTCCCTGCCGTTATAGACTGTAGTTGATGTAATTTTTTATATGCATTGTTTGACTCTGTTTTTGCATGTGCTGGGGCTCTGGTAATTGCATGCAAATAACTCTCAATAGGCCTGTTTTGCCACTGATTAAAATCATCCCCCAACACTGTAGCTGCAGAACAGACTAAGAGAGCAGTTTGCTCTGGTGTTCACTGTCAGGTAGGCAAGTAGCTGAATCAGCTACAAACTAAAAATAATAAACTGGACAATTACGCCTTTTATCCAATGAATTCCAGATTCATGGTCCTAAATTTGAGCAAGTGTTGGCGAATGACCCCTTTTTAGAATGTTTGTGTAATAAATCACCCCTTTAATCCATTATGCTGGTTAGCCTGTGCAGTTCTGTGCAGCGGTCTGTAATGAAGAAACAGCTGTCTGCTTTATTTGTTTCCAACCTGTTATGTGGAACCCTGGGATGTAATCAAGGCTTCCTGGTTCAAAATGTGGTCATGGATATTTTACTGTTAAAGACCCGACAAATAGATTGTGCAATCTATGTTTATAAGACACATTTACAATGCAATATTGTCCTGGTATAAATGATGTTAAGAAAATTGTTATATAGAATAAAGAGAGAAAATAAATTGCCATAGCAAAATACTTGTTCTATACATAGAATAAGTGGATAGGTGTTTCTCCAAATCACAAAAATTTGAACTCAATAGATACATGTTTTTTTTCAACCTTATTTACTATGTAACTATAAGTGGTCACAAGACCTTTTGAGAAGCTTCAACAATTCTCAAATGGTGAAAACCCTCTATTTTCTCGAAGTCACAATGAGATAAGTGGTCTCAGTGCACACCTCTTGTTCCTAGAGTCAAATGTTCAGATAGATGCTGAAGGTAGGTGCTGGATGGAGTAAAAACGGCATGGACCTCCCTGCTGACGATGATACAGAAGCACATAGAGTAAACAGAACTTCCTCCATGCACATTTATTTAGATACCCCCTTCGTCCGGTAGAGTGTTCACACCAAACACAAGTGATGTATGTATGCATGTCTTTATTTATATAGCGCCATTAATGTACATAGTGCTTCACATTAGTACTACACGTGACAAACATATAAATAACAAATAATACAAATAACTCATAATGGAAAGAAGTGCTTCAGACATAAAAGTAAAATTTAGGAAGAGGAGTCCCTGCTCCAAGAGCTTACAATCTAATTGGTAGATAGGAAGAATGTACAGAGACAGTAGGAGGTAAGTGCATCTGCAAGGGGCCAAGGTTAATGTATGAAGTGTATAGTATCAGCCACGGAGCTACTCATATGCTTTGTTAAGCAGGTGTGTCTTAAGGTGGGTCTTAAAGGTGTATAGAGAGGGTGCTAGTCGGATATTGATGTGTGGGGCAGTCAGTGAGAAAGGTTTAAGGCGGGAGAGGGCTTTAGATACAAAGGGGGTAGAGAGAAGACATCCTTGAGCAGAACGCGAGAGTCGGGATGGTGCATAGCGAGAAATTAGGGCTGAGATGTAAGGAGGGGTAGAAGAGTGGAGAATTGAGTGTGTGATACGGGATTTGATAGGAAACCAGGAGAGGGATTTCACCAGGGGAGTCGCTGAGACAGATTTAGGAAAGAGTAGAGTGATTCTCGCAGCAGCGTTAAGGATAGATTGTAGGGGAGACAGGTGAGAGGCAGGAAGTCCGGACAGCAGGAGCTTACAGTAGTTGAGATGGGAGAGAATGGGGGCCTTGGGTCTGTACAGCAGATGTAAGGTCAGGGGTTGAAAAGCAAATTGAAAAGTGATATAGTGCAATAAATACCATACCTACACAATAAAACACTCCCACCGCTTTCTTTTTGTGCCATATGCAAATAGGATAACGTCATCAAATTTAGGAATATTCACTAAATCCAGATCAGGATGTCATGCATAGCAAAAGACCTAGTATATAGTACAGTATCATAGATCTGCTATAGAAGCTCCAATTGCATTTCCTGATACTTTGGTTATAACCTTTCATATACTGTACAAACATGAGTTACCTCAAGAGTCCTCAACCATAAATTGATTAATAGTATCAGATACAGTCCTTGTGTTGCCGAATTCATTAAAGCAACATATATTGCTCATACGGTAGCACAGTTCTGGGTGTAGGCTGAGCGTTCTTGGAAACAATTTTAAATGTCAAAGCTGCCAAGAAGATTAATATTGTGGGAGTCTCGGGGTTCCTCTTTAGTTAAGTAATTCGATATTCAGCTGAAAAGCAACAGCATAAAATACAGGAAATGCTAATAAATAAAAGGTTACAGTCAATGATTGCATGATGCAAAGTTTATAAGAAGAGACATCAATAAGCCTCTTTGTAATACTTTGTAAAATGAAGTATTTCAATTCAGTATGTGTCTGGCACTCTGGCAGATGGCACAGTGAATATTTTTGTCCCTTTTCTGTTACACCATAGCCATTTTGGGCATAACGGTCATGTAGCACCAGAATGAGTGCATATACCTGTAGTAGCTCCCTCCCCCTGGCTTCCTTTAAAAGCAGACCATTTCCACTTCCTGGTTGACAGTTTAATGTTCCTTGTGGAGCACATCTGAGATACCTGTGAGATACGCTAATATCTAGATTAACTACACGTGTGAGCAGCTCAAAACTAGGTTGTGACAGTAATACACCCTATCCGCTGGTCTATCTCAATCTGCTAGAGTTGTGGCTTAGAAAAGCAGTGGTTCTCGATTCGGGGGATAATGATTCTAGGGAAACCTGTGCCAAATGTGTCCAATGCCACAAATAAATGAATTGCACATCTTCTAAAAGCAGCAAGATGCACATTAGCGCTTCAATGGAAGCAGACGAGTATACCATCCCATCAGACGTTCCAAGAAAAAGTTAGACATGTTCTCGATATGCAAAAACTTACCGCACTCATGGACAGGCAATATGCAGAATATACCCATAGAGGTTGAGGGCAGGGATATATATGCACTCGAGAGCAAGATCAGATGCAAAGTGGACCGCAGCTTAACTAACTGAACACCCCCTAGAACCTTTCTATATAATATAGGTGCCAAAATCTACCCAATTCATGTAGGCGGAGGTAAAGTAAAAGTATCGATAGGGCACTGTCCTTGAGGCCTCCCCTTCACATGAAGGGTGCCTAAACTTATGCAACTCGTATAGGCGGGACCTACCCTGTGGGGCAGAGCGCCATGATCTTCGGACCCTCTGAAATAGCATGGAAACCCACAGAAGACAGAAGATAGAAATATGGAAACCCTGACAGGATTTACTGTTACACTAAAGGAAAACAAAATGGAGTCTGCAAAGTGTGCAGAGCTACATGCAAAAGGCTATGGTACTTTAGCTAAGGGAACAAAACAAGGACAGGGGGCAAATAGTACTCAGGGAAACAACAGGACAAATCAAGGTTAGCTGCAAGAATTACAGTGCTACATGTAAAGAGCAAAAGTAGCAGGGAACAAATAATAAACAGGGCAAATACTGCAAAGGAGAATACAAGACAATAAACATGAAGGTACCTGAAGATCACCAATACTGGGTAGGGTGACCAGGTTTTCTGGCTTAGCCGGTACAGTCCCGTTTTTTTAACCTCTGTCCCGGTTTTTTAGTCTCTGTCCCGGTTGTTTAGTCTCTGTCCCGGTTTTTTAGTCTTTGTCCCGGTTTTTTAGTCTGCCCGGCTGCCCTGCATGCTGTAAAATGTTCCGTTTTTTTGTGGTTGTTCCGCTTTTGACCATCAGAGCAGGGGGGGCAGCAGAGAGCAGACAATGCATGGAGGAGAGCAGGGGCCGGGACTAAGCTGCGGAGCCCCAGCAGTGAGACCCGGAAGTGTCAGTGAGAACTTCCGGTGTCTGCTGCCAGGGCTCAAGATGGCTTCCCCCACCCATGCAGGTCTGGTCCAGAATGGGGGACACAAACACACACTCACACAATGGGGGGGGGGAAGAGAGGCACAGCATGAGGAGAGGCAGAGAGAGAGAGAGACACACAGCATGGGGAGAGACACAGAGAGAGGCACAGGCACAGCATGGAGAGACAGAGAGAGGCACAGGCACAGCATGGGGAGAGACACAGAGAGAGGCACAGGCACAGCATGGAGAGACAGAGAGAGGCACAGGCACAGCATGGGGAGAGACACAGAGAGAGGCACAGGCACAGCATGGAGAGACAGAGAGAGGGACAGGATGGGGAGAGACAGTGTGGGGAGAGAGGCACAGCATGGGGAGAGGGGCACAGAGTGGGGGGGGAGAGAGAGAGACAAAAAGAATGGGGGGAGAGAGACAGAATGGGGGAGACAGAGAATGGGGGAGAGAGACAGAGAATGGAGGGGAAAGAGACAGAAAATGGAGGAGAGACAGAGGAAGGGGGAGGGAGCGAGAGAGACAGAATGGAGGGGAGAGAGAGACAGAGAATGGGGAGAGAGAGACAAAGAATGGGGGAGAGAGAGACACAGAGAATGGAGGGGAGAGAGAGATGAGAATAGGGGGTGGGGGAGAGAGACAGAGAATGGGGGGGGGGGTGAGAATGGGGGGGGAGAGGATGGAGGGTAGAGAGAGAGAATGGGGGAGGAGAGAGAGAATAGGGGGACAGAGAGCCGAGAATGGGGGGGAGAGAGAGACAAAGAATGGGGGAGAGAGAGACACACAAAATGGGGTGGGGGAGAGAGAGACACAGAGAATGGAGGGGAGAGAGAGATGAGAATAGGGGGTGGGGGAGAGAGACAGAGAATGGGGGGGGAGAGCATGGAGGGTAGAGAGAGAGAGAATGGGGGAGGAGAGAGAGAATGGGGGAGGAGAGAATAGGGGGACAGAGCCGAGAATGGGGGGGAGAGAGAGCCGAGAATGGGGGGGAGGGGGGTGAAGAGAGATAATGGGGGGGGAGAGAGAATGGGGGGAAGAGAGAGAGAGAGAATGGGGGGGGGAGAGAGAATGGGAGATAGAGAGGGAAGGGAGGGGGGACAGAATGGGGGGTGAGAGAGAGAGAGAATGGGAAGAGAGCATGGGGGGAGGAGAGAGAGAGAATTGGGGAGAAGAGAGAGAGAGAATGGGGGAAGAGAGAGAATGGACGGGGGAGAGAGAGAATGGAGGAGGAGAGAATGGGGGGGAGGTGAGAGAATGGGGGGTTTCACAGAATGGGGGAAGACACAGAGAATGGGGGGAGAGAGACAGAGAATGGGGGAGAGAGACAGAATGGAGGGGAGAGAGAGAGACAGAATGGGGGGGAGAGAGACAGAAAATGGAGGAGAGACACTGAGAATGGGGAGAGGAGAGGGAGGGAGAGAATGGGGGAGAGGGAGAGAAAGGGAGAGAGGGAGAGAATGGGGGAGAGAGAATGGGGGGGGAGACACAGAGAATGGGGGAAGACACAGAGAATGGGGGGAATGAGACAGAGAATGGGGGGATTGAGACAGAGAATGGAGGGGAGAGAGAGACAGACAGAGAATGGGGGGAGAGAGTGAGAGAATGGGGGAGAGAGGGAGAGAATTGGGAGAGAGAGTGAGACAATGTGGGGGAGAGAAAGAGGGGGGGAAGAGAGAGAGGGGGGAGAGAGAGGGGGGAAGAGAGAGGGGGGAGAGAGACAGGAGAGAGAGAGAGAATGGGGAGAGAGAGAGAGAGAGAGAGAATGAGAGAGAGAATGATAATGAGGGGAGGGAGAGAGAGACAGAGAGAGAGAGAATGGGGGGGAGGGGGGTAGAGAGACAGAATGGGGGGAAAGAGAGAGAATGGGGGAGAGAGAGAGACAGGGAAGGGTGGAATGAGAATGTAGGGGTGGGGAGAACGAGAATAGAGGGATATGGGGGGAGGGAGAGAGAAAGGGGTGTGTGTGTGAGAAAAGGAGGGACAGAGCGGGGTAGAGAGACCAAGGAGAAGGGGCGCAGTTGGTGACATCATTTGTTTTATAAAAAATTTTTTTAATGTGTCCCGGTTTTTACTTTTGTAAATCTGGTCACCCTAGTACTGGGAGCCTGTTAAAAAGTTATAGGGAAAGTCACAGCACAGGGAAAAAGAATAACCTGACTTCTGACCTGTAAACAGAAAGTTTGACAAGCAAAAAACTAACTGACTGGGTGCGGTTTTATACCCAAACTAACATAGCAGCTGCTCTCATGGACTGTTCTGGTTCTTGCCAGTTCTAGGCCTGAACTTGACTCTCCTGTGAGCCCCTACAGATCTGCGAGCAGTACTACAGGAGGGGATCAGGACATCTTCCCACGTAACGGGCAGTTTACAGGAAGCAATTAATATTGTTTTGTTAATTTAAACCGAACGGTGATACTGCTGGTAAGGAATATATTCAATACACTTTCATTTGAAACAATGCTTTCTTTCTGTGGCCTCCAATTATACTATTTCAAATTTGCAAGGGCAACGTATCGGAGTTACATTGGGTACATTGGGTGCTATGCACAAAGCAGTGATAAGTGGGTTTCTGGGTGCTATGCACAAAGCAGTGATAAGTGGGTTTTCTGGGTGCTATGCACTAAGCAGGGATAAGTGGGGTTTCTGGGTGCTATGCACTAAGCAGGGATAAGTGGGTTTTCTGGGTGCTATGCACTAAGCAGGGATAAGTGGGGTTTCTGGGTGCTATGCACTAAGCAGTGATAAGTGGGTTTTCTGGGTGCTATGCACTAAGCAGTAATAAGTGGGTTTTCTGGGTGCTATGCACTAAGCAGGGATAAGTGGGGTTTCTGGGTGCTATGCACTAAGCAGGGATAAGTGAGGTTTCTGGGTGCTATGCACTAAGCAGTGATAAGTGCTTTTAAGTGAGATACATGCCTTTATAGCGTGATGCCTGTTGTGAGATGCACAAAGCAGTGATAACACTGCAGTATTGTGCTATAATGGCTTTTTTTCCAACTTAAAAGCACTTATCACTGCTTTGTAAATCTCATAGCAGACATTATCACGTTATAAAGGCATTTATCTCACTTAAAAGACTTATCACTGCTTTGTGAATCTCACAGCAGGCAATATCACACTATAATGGCTTTTATCTCACTTAAAAGCACTTATCACTGCTTAGTGCATAACCCCCATTGTGTTTATGTTCAGTAAAATGTCTGGCTACTGGGGATTCCTCCTTATTAAGTCTAATGTCAGATATATGTTGTTATAAACATTGTTTGATTGACCTTGATGTTTGGCCCACATAGATATTGATTTTGATGTTTGGTCCACATAGATTTTGCCACAAAGGCAATTTAGGGTACATACCATCCATGCACTGCACAGTGTAAGAAATCTTTGAATTTAATACATTTCCCACTTAAGGTTGAGGCCCCATTGCACGCGCCTGCACGCTCATCTTGCGACTTGGCGGCACGTGCAGAGCGCTTTACTGTGATTTGCGGTCTGCCTGCGGCATTCTGAGGCATGAGGGGGGGGGGCGTGGCCAAAACGGGCAAGCCACGACTCTGGCAAAACTAAAAAAAAAAAACATACACAAACACGGGCTTCTGTGACACACACAGAGCTCGGCAGACTTCTCCCCCCCACCACCTCTCACTCTTCCCCCCCCCCGCCTCTCTGATTGGCTCCCTGCCACACCACGCGACGGTGTCGCAGCTCAGGATCACAAACTGGTTTTAACCCCTGCCGGCTGACGCATCACAGTGCGCAGTGAGCCTGGGAGCGAGGAGGGACCGAGGACAGCCAGGGAGCAGGTAAGGGGCTAATGAGAGGCGTGCACATGGCCACACGCGCCGCCGGCTGCACTGGGGACCTAGCCTAAGGGGTTGTGATGGAGCAGCCTGTAGGCGAGGTCAGATCCTCAGGTCCACACATTTCTGGGTAAACCATAATAATTGAGTGGTTTTATTTGCCACAAAAACAACTAAAACATTGTGGCTACTGCCCTTTTAAGGCAAAATCCAAATCCTAAAACAAATACCTATTCCCTTTAGGGAAACTACATAAACATTACTCCTGCCCTTTCTAACTGGGCCACCAGCTAAGTCGGTTACCAACCCCAAAACATATAACACAGTAGTACCAAGACCAGGGAACAATATAGAAAGTCTTATCTGAGTGTTCTGGACTGGCATCGCCAATTTCTCCAAGCACTTAAGACGCAGGCGGTGAAGTCCTGCTGCTCCCAGTAAGTCTTTTGCCCTATCCGTGCAGGCTTCATTGCTATGTGGGGCTTTTGGTTCCCCACTGTTTCCAGGCAAAACCCTATGGTCAACAAGCCTGGATCCCTGCAGGCGGGAGCTCTGTTGTCTGTGATCCTCCAACAGGGAAACTGACAGGTTTGAATTTCCTGCCTTTTATCACTTGTTCAATCATCTGCAGGAAACCCAACACCTAGTTCATTCTCCTGCCCTGTAAAGTGAGTTTAACTCCTTGACTCCCTTACAGGGGTGATTAAATGTTTTCCCGTTCTCTACAGTACTGCAGTGGCAGCAATATAGACATGGACACATTCCCCTTTTTATTTGTCGCTAATACTGTAGATGCTGTTGCTTGGAAGTGGTCATTACTGTCGGGATAACAGTGGTTCCTGCATAAACAAGTGCATTATGGACTGATCTTTCTGAAGGATTTGTCAATGATTCTTAATAATGTTCTTTGTCTTCAAAGATTGATTATTATATGTTGACACATAGTATACTAGTTTCTTTCTGATTTTTAATCTTGAGAGCACATCCCTGTAAATTTCCCTGTGAAATCCTATGTGCATAGTTGTCAAGTTATTCCTTCTGATAACCTATGTCAAATGTATTCACCAAACGGGCAGCATTTTTTCTAAATGTAGTTTCTGTGCTCAATATTCTCCTTGCTCTTAGGAGTTGACTGAAAGGTAAATCTAGACGATGCAAGCAAATGTAAATCTGGGAGACTTGGAGTTGGTGAAAACAGGGCACCAGCAACATACAGCTTTTCCAAAATACAGTCCAGCACAAGGAAGTCTATATTGTGACAGATATGAGGGAACAGTAGTGAAAAGAGGATATTACGGCCCTAAATTAGTGCAGGGTTTCTGCTCCACTTACGGTTTGGAGATTGGAGATTTACCAAGGGGAATCCAGACAGGGACTTCTAGCTTTCACAAGACTGGAGCAGCTGATTGAGCAGGGAGATGATCAAAAGGTTGCTCTAAACAGAGCAAGACAGGGCTGTTTTAATCTCAAGAGGAGGGTGTGCTGAAAAGCTGTGTTATGCTGAGAAAAAGACTTTTGTTTTGTTTGTTTGATTTACTCCTGTTATCTGCTGTAGCATTTGTATGGCAAAATAAACAGGCCAAGCTTTTCACCTCTGTGTCAGAAGACTGTCTCCTCTACCTGGAAGGCTGTGTGAAAGTGCTGATCCTTGGACAAAAGGTACAGAGTAAGAAGGTACTTTGTCACATATGGTGGAGAATGCGGGCAGCACACTGATAAGCCTGTAAGATGCAAAAGGGAATAGAGGAAGTAGTCACAGCCCTGATCCAAACCGCATCTACACAGCAAGAAACTAATGCTACACAGCAAGAAACTAACAAAAGGGCTGCTGAGGGTTATGCCTTACAGCAAGAAACCAACAGCAGGCTGGCTGAGGGTTATGCCACACAGCAGGAAATCATGGCAATATTGCAGAGACTGATGCTGGCCCAGGCTGAAGCTCATCAACTGCTCAGAGAGGAGCAGAAAAATACCGACCATGCCTTACATTAGGAGATCCAGGGCCTATCTGAGAGGCTTACCGGTTAGTCGCGTTGGTAGAACAGTACAGTGCAGCTGGAGAATGGCTTCAACCCCCTATCCAAGGGCAGCCTCAGACCGGAAGGTCCAGAGCCCCAGCAAAATTGGTAAGACTGTTCCAGGGAAAGGGGGGAATTTTGATGAACAGGTTGGGGTCTATAACCCCAGGGACATAACTACCAGAGAAAGGAACTTTGTTAAGCGGGAAGAACCTATAAGGGACTATGCTGTAAAATGTTTTAAATGTCGAGCGTTTGGACATATGGCAAAGGACTGTCCCAAAATGGTTGAACCCATGGAATGTATTGTGGGTAGTGATAATGAGGATGATTACTCACTGTATGTCCAAACTGTGTGTTCTGCAAACAAAAATGGTTGTCTGAATAGTTACCTTTGGTGTTCCGTGCAGGTAGAGGGAAAAAGGGTTCAGGCATTACTTGACTCAGGGGATATGGTTACCCTCATAGACCCAGATTTGGTAAATGGTATTCAGGTAGATGACTCCCAACAGATTGATATTTCCTGTTGTAGCCCTCTTTCCTACGCTCTAGAGTGACTATGGGTACTGCACACACCTGTGGGCTCCAGGAGATCTGAGCCTCCGCTAACTGGTAGCCTGTGGTAGCACTTATCTTAACGGCAGCGCCTCCACTTACCCAGGATCCCCATCATGTAAGATTCCCCTGGGCAAGAACCATAGCAACACACATATGCTTTGAACTGAATTTACTGGAACGCAATAATAACCTTATGTTACTTAATCATAACAAAACACATATCACACACTTATTATACTATTCTTATACGTTTGGTGGCTCGGCCACTCTCTTAAGGAGTAATGTCTCTGTCCCGTCACCGCGTGCCCCACACGTGTCCATTCCATGTACTGTAATTGTAAATAGGCTCAGTCCTTTGGCCACTCCACTTAGTGTCCCCAAAGAGTGTTCCCTAAGGCGGGATCAGTGCCTGTTGACCGGTGTTGGTGCACTTTGTTAAATACCTTCCGGTCACTGCGGTGACCGGTGACAACTTCAAAAAGGATCCGCCGATCCAGCGCAGTTGGTCTGATGTCGCAATGCTCAGCAACCTGGTCCCAGCTCACTAGCAGCAACCGCAACTCTGCACTCTTTGTCCCTATCTGTATTCAGTAGGGGGTGATGTTCCTATCACTATTGGGCTTCCCTGCAGCACACAACCTACGGTGACTCAGGGAATCTCTTAGGGCCCTCAGGGAAGATCTAGCCTATGCAGGTGGGTCCCGGCCCCCCTTCACTCACACTACCTCCTTCCCTGCTCCTCCGGTGCCCTCTGGCTAGCGTGGTCTCTCCCCCACGCTTCCCTTTCCTGCCTCCCGCGAATCCAGCCCTCCTATTGGCTCCCTGGCATCAGGTGACTCCGCTAGGGCTCCTGGGAGTTGTAGTTACTGGCTGAGCCTCTGTCTTATTGGCCAGCCATTCGCGCGCTTGCACCGTGCATGCGCGACCTCTCTCTGTTCTGACAGTGCCCTTACTGTTGCGCAATCAACATGGCGGCGCCCTATACCGCCGCGGAACCTTACACCACGCCCTCTGGAGACGCACTGCAACATACAACAGAAGGCAACCTAACACATCCCTACATTCTCCCCCTCGCAGAATCCAATGTCCCCGCTTGGGAACGTAACCATAACATATTTACACATTTTTGCACACCTTATTCTGTATACTCTACATGAGGTTATACATTTCACTGAACATGCCAATTACAGATCTCACTTTATGGCGAGCCCACTGCTGAGCCTCATAATGGGGTGCCCCAAATTGATTGTAAGCCATCCTCATTGGAGGTTGACCAGTTTTTTGGCTGCTGCAAAGCTGTTCTTCAGTTACTTCCTCGGATGAGTAACAAGTCTCATTTGGCACTTCAGATTCTGCCCTTGAGGGGCTCAATATGTCTACACCGTCTTTTTGAGGCACAAAGCACGGACTCTGTGGGTCTAGTGGCTGGCTCACTGGAGTCAGCGTATCTGTCGTTGGACCAAGGAGCTCCTTACCCGTAGCTCCTTCGGGAGATGCCCCCGTGGTCGAAAGGCCCCTTTGAGAAGTTCCTTCCATAGGATTCTCAGAGGTGGCATTTCTTACAGTCTCTGGGCCATCCTCTGTGGTATCAGCTTGTCCATCGAGTGAAACAGTGGGCACTTTCAAGTCGTTATCCCCTGCTTGAGGTATAGGAAGGAGATTGTTTCTATGCCATACCTTTACCCGGCCTTCGGAGTCCTTGATGCGGTATACCGGGAGGCCAGGCATCTGTGATTCTACTTCATACACCCCATCACTCCATCTGTCTCTCAGTTTGTGCTTTCCAGGAATACCCAAATTACGGAGGAGGACTGCATCCCCTGGGTGGATTTCTTTATGTTGCACCTTGTGATCATAACGCCTTTTATTACTCACATTCAATTGCGCCGATGCCTTCTCGGCCAATTTATAGGCCTGCTGCAGACTGTCTTGTAACCTTTGCACATATCGAAAATGCGTCCTGTTGGATACCCCATCGGTAGATATCCATAGTCGCACATCCACTGGCAGCCTAGCTTCTCGTTCAAACATTAAGAAGTACGGAGTATACCCTGTAGACTCATGTCGAGTACAGTTATAAGCGTGCACCAACGTCTCTACGTGCTTGCTCCACTTAGTCTTCTGAGAGCCTTTCAGTGTGCCCAACATGTCAAGTAGCGTTCGGTTGAATCGTTCGGGCATGGCATCCCCTTCCGGATGGTACGGAGTAGTCCGGGACTTGGTGATATTCAACAACCTCAGCAGTTCCCGAATGAGGGTACTCTCGAAGTCCCTGCCCTGATCAGAGTGCAATCGATTCTTCAGTCCATAGTGAATGAAGTATTTCTCCCACAGTACTTTGGCCACTGTCACCGTCCGTTGATCTTTGGTAGGAAAAGCTTGAGCGTATCCTGTATAGTGGTCTGTGATCACCAACACATTTCCGATACCCCGCGTGTCGGGCTCGATACACAAGAAATCCATGCACACCAGATCCATGGGGCCGGAGCTTTTCAGATGGGCCATGGGGGCCGCCCGGGTAGGGAGTGTCTTCCTCTGTATACAGCGAGTGCACTGTCGGCAATGCATTTCCACCGATACTCTCATTTTTGGCCAATAGAAGTGGTCACGAAGTAACCCGAACATTTTGTCGACGCCAAGATGGCCATGATCATCATGTAGCGCCCGGAGTACCATGTTTATTAGAATCTGAGGCAAAAATAATTGTCGCCGGTCGGGATGATTATGGTACGGTATAACCCGGTACAATAAGCAGTTGTCCAGTTCGAATTTTCCGGAGTCCTTCATTAATAAGTTTACTAGTTCTCTGGGAGCTTGCTTAAGTATAGCAGGATTCTCTTGTTGCAAGGCTTGACGAGCTAGTTCCACCACAGGGTCTTGGATCTGATATTGCACCAATTCCTTCCATGAAATGATCTTATCCTCCGTGATATTAATCCCTTTGGGACGTCGGTACGCTCTAGGAACGGCTCGGGATTGACACCCTAGTGAATCTGCTATTCTTAACTCTGAAAACGCCACTTGATCGTTTACCACAGCAGCTAGAGAACATAGTGCCCGTATGTCACGGTAACTTATAATATAGACCAAATAATATTAGATAATATAGACCAATAATATATAATATAGACCAAATAATAATAGACCTTATAATATTATATCAAACAAGATATAATATACACCAAAATACCACTCAGCCCCTTTGTTCTTGGCCCTAGTGTATACAATCAGGGCGGTTAACCTTTGATCAGAGGGCTTATGCTAAACCATCTGTCTGCCCCCCTGACCTATTTAGCATAGCAGATGGGCTCTGCGTTCTCGACAGACCCAAAATACCATTCACAGTTTAATATCTTCACATATTAATATAAGTGGTTCCGTCGGGTCCAGTGGGCTGATTTTTGCCAGCTTTTGTTGACGGAACTGTATCTCCATCGTGGCCAAATCTCAGCCCGCTACGACCCCCAGAACCGGAGATACACAAATGCAAGTTAAAACACATTTAAAATACAGGATTCGTCCATTTAAAAATGAATCTCTGCTTTTCACTCTTTCCCCATTGAAATCAACGGTCTCCGCCGCCATAGGCATTCAATGGCACAGCTAAGCCATTGAAGTCAATGGGGATCCCCGCCATAGACTTTCAATGGAGAGACGCCGCCATTGAAGTCTATGGAAAAACCAAAAATCTTTACATTTGCTCACACTCCGTCTGGTTGTTCGGAGAGGGCTGGGAATGGTCATGCATTCATGCTAGACCCTTGGCTACATGCCACCCAAATGCCAGCCCTCTGGTCCTTCCAGAACCGGAGATATGGACTTACATTTTTCACCAATTCGGACTTAGCCGTTTTCACGCCACGCGGCTTTTCCCTATTGGAATCAATGGCCGGCGCCACCATAGACAATGCATGGGCACACGCCGCCATTGGATTCAATGGGACCTCCGCTCCGCCATTAAAGTCAATGGCGCGACCCTCTTTCTCCGCTCGACCCTTTACTGGGGTCCCTCATTCCTGGACCCAGGAGGGGTCGTGTGTGGGGGTTCCTAGGGGCATGGGGCAACAAGAATTTTATTCTTAGGTGCCCTAGAACCTGAGATTCCCATGCCAATTGTCATTGAACTTGACCCAAGTGATAAAAGCTCTTTTCAATGCCATTGTATCCGCTTCTGCGGCTTTGCGGTTTGGATGGCTGCCAACCTGTTCCTGGAGGCCGACGTCGAGGAATCCCCATTGAAGTCAATGGCCCCATTGACTTACAATGGGAAACCGCCGCTCCTCCTCTCGGACGCCACCTGCTGGTCGTTGCTGGAAACAGGTCCAAAACCGCTAGTTCTGCCATTGGAAAGCATGGAGCCCCAATGTCGACCTACAGTAGAGGCAACTCTTATTCTAACAAAAAGCAGTGGCCCCAAAAGACCCAGGTACACCCAGGTACATTCTGAATACATGCCTTAAACTTTCCTTAAACTAGCCCCAGCATTTCTGCATTGATTAATGGCCCATCAGATTAACAGCGGGGGTCCCTGGCAGTCCCATTCAAACTGAATTGGACTGCCAGGAATCCCTGCTGTGTTAATCCTATGGGTCGTTAGTCAATGCAGAAATGCCTTAAACGTGCCTCAAACTAGCCCAGAACATACCCAGCACATACCCAGCACACACCCAGCACATACCCAGCACATACCCAGAATGTAACCCGGCTAGTTTACAGCAAATGTTAGAATAAACGTTGCCTCTACTGTATGAGACTCTGCAAAATGGTGCCTGAAAAGGCGGGAACATGGAACAAAGAGCTATAAACACTAAGTTAACCTTAACCCTTTCCCTCCCGCATTAATCCCAGTGTATGTGTTGGTGCAAACACTGGAACAGAAACAATACATTTGAACAGGGGAATATACAATAGAAGGCTGAAGCAAGGTAAAAAACGCATTACTGGACCACAGTCCAGTTAACCCCTTGCTTCCCAGGTGAGAGTAGGGGGTGGCCAAATGAGGTGTAACCCCTTTAATCCCGGGCCAAATCCCCTCTCCCATGACACCTCCCCTGTTCAATGGGTGCCTTGTGACCCAGCTGCCCACCCTGGCACTGGGACACCACTGGCATCCTTGAAGCACTCAATAAGTCCTGAGGGGCTGGCCTGGCAAAATTGTCCTCCGGCATTGTCCAGTACATTGTCCAGGGCCAGCATCACTCCTCTCCATTGCACTGTGCTGCACTTCCTCCCTGTAGCTACCCTTGGCTGCCCTGGGGACAGAACCCTCTGCTGTACCCCCCTAGCCCTGGCTACTGCTCCTGGCTGCCTAACCTACCCACAGCCCTACCTCTGGGAACCCTGAGGAATCTGTCAGGGGGGTTACTCCTGGCAAGTCAGAACAAGGGACCTCCTGCCTACCTAGCCCATCCCTAGCTTCTTCCCGCTGCCTGACACCCCACTGACCTCCTATCTCCCCCTGCTCCACAGTGTCTCTCTGCCTAGCCTCCCCTAGGCCCAGCACCTCAGCCCCTGCTGATGACTCCTGCTGCTTACCTCCCTGCAGCCCACCTGCACTCCGCTCCCCCCTAGGCAATCCTAACCCAGACACGGGAACTACCTGAGTGCACCTACTTCCCTGACCTTGTCTCCCCATTACCAGGGATGAGCTCAGGGGCATCTCTTCAGATGCAACCGCCTTAGCTCTTGGCTGGCAAGTATCCCTGGGGTGGCACAAGCTTGCCACTGCCCATGATACTCCCAACCCATAGCCAGGCTGCAACAGGGGGTTGCTGATCTGAGAGACCCCCTGAGGCTCTGCCAGGGTAATGACGAACTCTAGCTGCCATACCTGCTGCTTTCCCTCCCCGGCTACCACTAGCCCTTCTTCTCCTACTGAGACATTGTAGTGGCTACCTACCTGCAGCCTTCCCTCACTCCGCTTCTCTCTAGCTATTCCTAACCTGGACCCTAAGGACACCTGAGTGAGGCCATCTCCCTGACACTGCCTCCCCATTATCGGAGATGAGCCATGGGGCACTGGTGCAGAAGCACCTGCCTTGGCTCCTGGCAGCCCATAGCAAGGAAACAACCGTGGGGCTCTAAACCGAGAGACCCCCTGATGCTCTGCCAGGGTAATGGGGAAATCTGGATGGCTCACTTGCTGCCTTCCCTCCCCGGTTCCCGCTGGCCCACCCAACCCTCTCCCAGGCAATCCCACCCTAGAGCTGGGTGCTAACTAGGCTAGCCCCTCTCCCTGAAGCTGTGCCCCCATTACCGGAGGTGAGCTCAGGGTTGCTGGTGCAGATGCACCCACCTTAGCTCCTGGCCGGTAGGTAACCCTGGGGTGGTCTAACTGTGCCACAACCCCTGATACCTCCAGCCCATAGCAAGGCTGCAACAGTGGGGCTCTTAACTGAGAGTCCCCTTGATGCTCCGCCAGGGTAATGGGGAAGCCTAGCTGCCCTACACTGGCGACACACTTTATTTGAGCTCGGCTAGTCCCACGAATTCGGGTATACCCGGGTGTATTGAGGTTTGTGACTGTTTTCTGCCCGAGTGCATTGAGGTATTTTCCAGGCAGGGATTGAAGCATTTTATTCCCGCTGGCTGCAATACTGCACAGTATATATATATATATACTGCATTACAATTCAGGAATTTATGCCATCTGGTAGACACGCAAAGCATTGCAGCCTATTAAATCCTAATCATTATCATTTAACAGATCAGCCGCCCGTCAGCCAGGCATGAACCCAGGCTGGGAAAGCAAACGCAACGGGGCTTGTCAGAGGTGAGGAGCGGCGCATTCCAGGTATCTGCCAGGTACATACTGGGTATTTGCTCGAATAAAGTGTGTCGGTGCAGTACAATCTGCCCTTCCTTCCCCTCCCCTGGTGCCCCCATCTCCTGCCACCCACCGGTCACCCCTACAAGGGAACAACAGGGTACAGTCAGGGGAAAAAATAAGTCAGGGTCAGTCTGCGACTTGGTCTGGCTTACCTCGCTGGTCCCCGCAGAGACCGCCGCCTTCGTTGGTCCCGATTGCAGGGGGACTGGAGTGGCCGCCTCCGGCATCAGCTTAGCCGGGAAGCAACGGGCAACTGCCGCAACAGCTCCCGGGTTTGGCACAGGTAAAACGGTGCAGGACAAGGGTCCCAGGTCCTCGTGGAGAAACATGGCTCCATTCAAACCCGGTAAAATAACCCCCTCCCGCAATCCCTGTCCCTCCCCCACTCAGAAAGGGCTCCGGCACATTGCCAAAATTGCGGCTCTTCCACAGCCGCCGCCACGGGCGAGCCCCGGGTAGCCTGTCGCAACAGCGCCCGGCTCTGGTACAGGGTCGCTGGCGTGGATTGTGGGGCTCCGGTCATAGCTGGGAATCGCCGACTCCGCCAAACAATGTGAAACACCCACCTCCCGCAGACCCCAACCCTCCCCCAAATAAAATTGCCGCCGACAGGATGCCGCTGCCGGTTCTCCGTCGGGATCCGATGGATGGCCGCCGCTCTCCGCCGCTGTTGCCGAAGCAGCCCAGCCAGGTTCTCCAGGGGATGTCCCGTGAAGGGTTGTCGCCCCGGCTGGGCGGGAGCCATCAGAGGATGCCGCTAACTGGGTCATCTTTTCCGCAGCTCATGAGCGCTGGCCCTGAGGGGCTTCTTCGCCCGACCGTGCACGGTCCGGGCACTGGGCATTATTGTGGCCCGCTTGTTGGCAGTGATAGCGGTGCGGGCCTGCCGGAGCTTCTCCGCCGCCGGTGGACTACCCCACGCAAGGAGCTGCTGAGTCAAGAGCTGAGTTGCTCGAGCCCCCTGTTCTGGGAGGGGGTAAGCGGGTCTGTGCGGAACCGCGCCGTGAACTGGGTCCACTTCGCCGGGAACCACGTCTCGCCCAACGCACACACCAGTGCTAGCTCTTTCAGGGAAAATGGACGGGCTGCCGCAACCTCTCCTGGTGCAAGACTTCCGTGGTCTACCCTCTACCTCCCCAAGTCTCTGCCGTCCCGGAGCTGGATCCATTCCCTGCTCTCCAGGCGGTTTCATGGTTACGGCGGCTGCAGCGTTGTTTCTTTGCTCTGCCGGCCGGGTTTCATGCTCACCGATCGCCGCCTCTCTCTCAGCCTTGCCGGCTGCAGGTTCCCACGCCGACTTGATGCACTCCTCCGGTCTCGGTGCCCGGCTCCAGTCACACGGATGACCGTGACACTTTGGTTCTGGAGGCAATGCTTCTCACAAGTAGGGGAACAGTGAGGTGGTGCCATATCTTGTGTTATATGTTGTACACTGTGTGTCCAATATCTTTAGCCTTAGGAACTCGCAATTCACCCGAGTTCCAACTGTATTACAGAGTCCAGCAGTAAACTGTAATGCAGGTTCAGTTCAAGCCCGCCGCTGCCACCAGTTTATTATATGGCTTGTCACGGTAACTTATGACAATATATAATATACACCAAAATACCTGGGTTGAACTGAACACGGCTGAGATATGATAAAATATTTTTATTCCTTGAACAAGGTGAACACACGAGATATACAAATAACAGGCAAAATATACCTATAACCTAAAGGCGCCTAGCTGGCTAGTGGAGTCGTTTGAAGTAGAATCTTCCTTCCCTGCAAGTGTGAACTATGATACTTACAAACCACTCAGCCCCTTTGTTCTTGGCCCTAGTGTATACAATCAGGGTGGTTAACCTTTGATCAGAGGGCTTATGCTAAACCATCTGTCTGCCCCCTGACCTATTTAGCATAGCAGATGGGCTCTGCGTTCTCATCAGTCCAAAAATACCATTCACAGTTTAATATCTTCACATATTAATATAAGTGGTTCCGTCGGGTCCAGTGAACTGATTTTTGCCAGATTTTGTTGTCGGAACTGTATCTCCATCGTGGCCAAATCTCAGCCCGCTATGACCCCCAGAACCGGAGATACACAAATGAAGGTTAAAATACTTTTAAAATACAGGATTCGTCCATTTAAAAATGAATCTTTGCTTTTCACTCTTTCCCCATTGAAATCAACGGTCTCTGCCACCATAGGCTTTCAATGGCGTGGCTCCGCCATTGAAGTCAATTGGGTTCCCCGCCATAGACTTTCAATGGAGAGACGCCGAGATTGAAGTCTATGGAAAAACCAAAAATCTTTACATTTGCCCACACTCCGTCTGGTTGTTCGGAGAGGACTGGGAATGGTCATGCATTCATGCCGGAACCTTGGCTACATGCCACCCAAATCCCAGCCCTCTGGTCCTT
Source organism: Ascaphus truei (assembly GCF_040206685.1). Classification (NCBI taxonomy): domain Eukaryota; kingdom Metazoa; phylum Chordata; class Amphibia; order Anura; family Ascaphidae; genus Ascaphus; species Ascaphus truei. The sequence continues at coordinate 4,894,883 of NC_134489.1, forward strand.
CCAGAACCGGAGATATGGACTTAAATTTTTCACCAATTCGGACTTAGCCATTTTCACACCACGCGGCTTTCCCCATTGGAATCAATGGCCGGCGCCGCCATAGACAATGCATGGGCGCACGCCGCCATTGGATTCAATGGGACCTCCGCTCAGCCATTAAAGTCAATGGCGCGACCCTCTTTCTCCGCTCGACCCTTTATGCGGGTCCCTCATTCCTGGACCCGGTGGGGGTCGTGTGTGGGGGTTCCTAGGGGCTAGGGGCAACAAGAATTTTATTCCCAGGTGCCCTAGAACCTAAGATTCCCACGCCAATTGTCATTGAACTTGACCCAAGTGATAAAAGCTCTTTTCAATGACATTGTATCCGCTTCTGCGGTTTTGCGGTTTGGATGGCTGCCAACCTGTTCCTGGAGACCGACGTTGAGGAATCCCCATAGAAGTCAATGGCCCCATTGACTTACAATGGGAAACCGCCGCTCCTCCTCTCGGACGCCACCTGCTGGTCGTTGCTGGAAACAGGTCCAAAACCGCTAGTTCTGCCATTGGAAAGCATGGAGCCCCAATGGCGACCTATGAGACTCTGCAAAATGGTGCCTGAAAAGGCGGGAACATGGAACAAAGAGCTATAAACACTAAGTTAACCTTAACCCTTTCCCTCCGGGATTAATCTCAGTGTATGTGTTGGTGCAAGCACTGGAACAGAAACAATACATTTGAACAGGGGAAAATACAATAGAAGGCTGAAGAAAGGTAAAAAACGCATTACTGGACCACAGTCAAGTTAACCCCTTCCTTCCCAGGTGAGAGTAGGGGGTGGCCAAATGGGGTGTAACCCCTTTAATCCCGGGCCAAATCCCCTCTCCCATGACACTGTATGCCAGGCCAAGGAATCTCTTCCTAGGGCTCCTGGGAGTTGTAGTTACTGGCTGAGCCTCTGTCTTATTGGCCAACCGTTCGTGCGCTTGCACCGCTCATGCGCGACCTCTCTCTGTTCTGACAGTGCCCTTACTGTTGCGCAATCAACATGGCGGCGCCCTATACTGTCGGGCCACCGCGGAACCTTACACCACTCCCTCCGGAGACGCACTGCAACATACAACAGAAGGCAACCTAACACATCCCTACATTGTATACATGGGGATGTACATAACTACTCCACTGCTGAAGTACAAGTTGAGTCACCGTGTGGCTCTGTAAATTGTCGAGTTGGTCTTGTACTAAAATTAGCCCATGACATGATTATTGGTAGAGATTTTCCCCATTTTCTAAATTTATGGCCAGCTGCTGAAAAACTTGCCACTAGTTTGTCAGATGAATGTAATGATGATTTCCCATTTGCTGACATTTTGGGAGACGAACTAGACAGCACAAATAAGTCTGGGAGTAAACAGCCATACCCTGTAAAATCACTAGTGGGCGACAACCCCGAACAAAATGGTGCCGGACCATCTAATAGACCGGAACCAGACATTGACCATATTGATTTAGAGGTTAGCCCAAGTAACTTTAAGAGTGCCCAGTGGTCTGATCCCACTTTGGCAGTAGCCCGAAATTCCATTTCAGTAATAATAATAGTAATAGCACGTTTTTGTATAGCGCTGCTAGTTATACGTAGACATTTTGCAGGCACAGGTCACTGCCCCATGGAGCTTACAAACTATGTTTTTTGGTGCCTGAGGCACAGGGAGATAAAGTGACTTGCCCAAGGTCACAAGGAGCCGACACCGGGAATTGAACCAGACTCTCAGTGCCAGTCAGTGTCTTTTACTCACTGAGCAACTCACTCTCCCTAAGGAATGGAACCCCTACTAATCCAGACAGACCCTTGTCTTATCTTCACTTCGAGGTGGATAACGATCTGTTGTATCGCCTTGAGGAAAAACAGTCTGTTAGAGGAAACAGTTGTTAGTGCCAAAAGCGTATCAGCGCACTGTGTTAAGCCTCGCGCATAGCCATGTACTAGGTGGTCACCTAGGGGTTGAAAAGACTAAAGAGTGTATTCTCAGGAGTTTTTGCTGGCCGGGGGTGATGGCAGCAATAATCGATTATTGTTAATTTTGTCCTGAATGTCAGCTCACTGCCCCTTTGCCAGTGTACCGTAGTCCGTTGGTTCCCACACCAATAAATGGAGTCCGATTTGAACACATTGCTATGGAGTTTGTTGGCCCTTTAGTGAAGTCAGCCAGGGGGCATCAGTACATACTGGTGATATTAGACTATGCGACCCGATATCCTGAGGCAATCCCTCTACGCACGGCCTCAGCAAAATCTATTGCTAAAGAGTTAATGATGATGTGTAGTCGGGTGGGGATTCCCAAGGCGATCCTATCAGATCAGGGTGCTCCATTCATGTCTCTGGTAACCAAGGAGTTATGCAAACTTCTCCACATAAAACAGTTAAAAACCTCTGTGTACCACCCACAAACTGATGGTTTGATGGAGCGGTTCAATAAAACCCTAAAGGCAATGCTGCGGAAAGTAATTGATAAGGATGGAAAGAACTGGGATTTTCTGTTACCTTATTTAATGTTTGCTATTAGAGATGTGCCCCAAGCATTTACTGGGTTTTCACCATTCGAATTGTTGTATGGTAGACACCTTAGGGGGTTACTTGACATAGCCAAAGAGACATGGGAACAGGAGACTACACCCCATCGCAGTGTAATTGAGCATATAACCCAAATGCAGGAACGCATGGCAGCCATTATGCCTATAGTGCGGGAACATATGGAAAAGGCCCAACGTAACCAGCGGAATAGCTATAATAGGAATGCTAGGGTCCGTAGGTTTCAACCTGGAGACAGAGTCCTAGTGTTAATCCCCACAGTAGAAAGTAGATTTCTGGCAAAATGGCATGGGCCATATGAGGTTATTGAAAAAATGGGTGAGGTAAATTATAAAGTGAAGCAGCCAGGCAGACGAAAGCCTGAACAAATATACCATGTGAACTTACTCAAGCCCTGGAAAGAAAGGGAGGTTCTAATTACTGTGGAAACCACTGCCTTCCCCGCTAGGAAAACCCCAGATCCAGAAGTGAACATATCAAAGGCCCTGTCTATACACCAGGCACGGGAAGTCAAGGAATTTGTTAAATTAAATAAAAGGGTATTCTCCGCAGTTCCAGGAAGGACTTGGGTTATTAGGCATAACATTATAACCGAACCAGGAAAAAGGGTCAATCTTAAGCCTTATAGAATACCTGCAGCTCGTAGAGAGGCCATTAGAGCAGAGGTTAAGAAAATGCTAGAACTTGGTGTGATTGAGGAGTCACAAAGTGCAGCCCTATTGTGCTTGTACCAAAGCCTGATGGGACTGTAAGGTTTTGTAACGATTATCGCAAGCTGAATGATATCTCAAAATTTGATTCCTACCCCATGCCAAGGGCTGATGAGCTAGTGGAGAGACTTGGGAAAGCCCGTTACCTCACCACACTAGATTTGACCAAGGGTTACTGGCAGGTTCCGCTCACAGAGCAGGCAAAGGAAAAGACTGCCTTTTCTACTCCTGGTGGTCTTTTCCAATACAAGGTGTTGCCGTTTGGTCTGCATGGTGCTCCTGCCACCTTTCAAAGGATGATGGACAGAATATTAAGGCCACATACATTATATGCAGCTGCATATTTAGACGATGTAGTGATACATACGGAAGATTGGGAATCCCACCTTCCAAAAGTACAAGCAGTGTTAAACTCGATTTACTCTGCGGGGTTAACGGCTAACCCAAGGAAGTGTACAATTGGCTTAGAGGAAGCCAAATATTTAGGATATTCTATTGGTAGAAGGTTAGTGAAACCTCAAATGGCTAAAGTGGAAGCCATAAGGAATTGGCCCCGGCCAGTCACCAAGAAACAAGTGAGAACTTTCCTTGTCCTAGTTGGATATTACCGGAGGTTTATCTATAACTTTGCTACCCTTGCATGTCCTTTAACGGATCTGACAAAGGCAAGAGCGCCAGTAATGGTAAAATGGTCCCCAGAACTAGAACAAGCATTCAGGTCGTTGAAAGAAGCCATATGTGCCCAAGCAGTGTTAGTAACCCACAATTTTGCCTGGGAATTTATTTTGCAAACCAATGCATCAGACGTAGGGCTTGGTGCGGTCCTCTTACAAGAGAACCAGAATGAAGAACATCCTATCCTTACCTAAGCAGAAAACTTAACCCACACGAAAGAAACTACTCCATAGTTGAAAAGGAGTGTCTTGCAATAAAGTGGGCAGTAGACAGTCTTAAGTACTACCTGTTAGGCAGAAAATTAAGGCTGGTGACAGACCACGCACCCCTAACCTGGATGAGTCAGAATAGGGAGAAAAATAGCAGAGTGACACGCTGGTTTCTCAGTCTGCAACCCTACAAATTCTCAGTGGAATACAGGGCAGGTAGTAGACAGGGGAATGCAGATGGCTTGTCAAGAATGCATTCACTGGTGTGCACGGTCGCTCACCCCACTAGGTCTGAGCTGGAGGCGAGGATATGTGACAGATATGAGGGAACAGTAGTGAAAAGAGGATATTACGGCCCTAAATTAGTGCAGGGTTTCTGCTCCACTCCACGGTTTGGAGATTTACCAACGGGAATCCAGATCGGGACTTCTAGCTCTCCCAGCTTTCACAGGACGGGAGCCGCTGATTGAGCAGGGAGATGATTAAAAGGTTGCTCTAAACAGAGCAAGACAGGGCTGTTTTAATCTCAAGAGGAGGGTGTGCTGAAAAGCTGTCTTATGCTGAGAAAAATACTTTTTTTGTTTGATTTACTCCTGTTATCTGCTGTAGCATTTGTATGGCAAAATAAACAGGCCAAGCTTTTCACCTCTGTCAGAAGACTGTCTCCTCTACCTGGAAGGCTGTGTGAAAGTGCTGATCCTTTTGGTCAAAAGGTACAGAGTAAGAAGGTACTTTGTCACAATATATATACAAAGTGTGTTTCTCTTTTCAGGTCAGGGACCCATACTGTACCTGAGATCTGCATACTGCCTCAGCAGCACAGCTTTCTCCTCCCAACAGCACACAGTGTGCTCCAACTGTCTTGGCTTTTTAAAGGCTTTTCTGACAGGCTTCAGCGGTGCTCATTAATCACATGCCTTTACCAGGCAGGTGTTAGCCGCTCGCTGTCTGAGGTCCAACAACAGCCTTGGCTGGTATTAGGCTCGCCCCTGCTACAGTAACCTTTTTGTAGTACAGTATGTCTTGGTTGAAAGCGTTCTGCTCTTAGGAGGTTGTTCTTGTCTGTTGGCTTAGAGAATAAGTTTGTGGTGAGTTTGTCATGAACTTGAATATATTTCCCCCCCCCCCCAAAAGCGGAAATTATTTTTGGTACATACTAACTCCAATAGCTTGATCAACAATTCACATAATTCATCAGATAGCATGGTTGTTTTGAGTGCTTCCTGAACTTCTGCAATCCCCTCCTGATGTAGTATTGCAGTATAGAGACTCAGTACATAAATCAACAAAATGAAAGTGCACTCCTTCATGTTGGACTCACTGGGTGCTCAATCCTGGCAGGGACTGCAACTGCCATCATCAATGCATTCTCTGAAAGGGGAATGCACACCAGACTTGTATACAAAAATATTAAATCTGTATTCTAAAATATCAAAGTTTCGTTGTAGTAATTATACTCTTCTGATGAAGGTGTAATTACTATGCTTAAACGTTAATATTTTAAAATAAATATGTGTTATTTTGTATATATAGTCTTGCATAAAGATTCTGCGCAGCTATACTACATAGAATATCAGAGACTTTCACATCAGTGATGTTGCCTGCAATATTTAGAAAATGAGTTGTGTCCTAAATGTGCTTTAAGGAATTTGAACTATGACTGAAATATGCTGTCGGAGCCCTATACTATGGATCAACCTGGGGGGGTTAAGAAAAATCTTTATAGAATGTTTGGGAGAAAATATAATATGGGTATAATCGGATGTTTCTTAATCAGTTCTGCAGTGCTGTCATCAATAGTGTCATCAAATGTGCTTCTGTGACTAATTTCTCTTACAATGGTTAACAAGCTGCAGTTCAATCAATATCCTGCATGTGTGTTTTTTTTAATAAATCAGTTCTGTAGTAAGAAAAAATACTTTTAGCATTTTTTGTTTAAAAAAAAAACAACTTTGAAAGACCAATTTTCTTGAATTCTATTTTAACAAGCATGCTTGTTCCTATAGCAACGATTTACATTCCCCATATTTAAAGATGTCGCCAAACTTTGCCGATCAATAGACGGAGAACGAATTGACCGGCAGCTATGTAGTTCTTTAGGTAAGTAGAGATTGCCCACATGAAACTATTAAAGTTAAAAAAAAAACTGAAACAAAAAAAAACGGGAGCCTGAACTGCAGCTTTAATTGATGCATGCCTTCTGAAAGGTACATATTCCTGTCCGTCATCACTACATCTCTTTCTCTCTCTTTGTCAGATAGTTTTAATTACGATATTTGTATTCTTCTGTAGTGACTATAGGACTTGATATTATTATTTTTTTGTGTGTGTTATTAGACCTACACCCTTTATTCTACTTCAGTTATCTGATATTATTGGTCACAATATTCACAAATAAAGGGATGGGTTTAGAATCTGCAGACAGAAAGTACTTGTAGGCTTCATCTTTATATCAAATGGATTTCCCTTAATTAACTTTTGCTTGGTTAAAACATCAGAATACATTATTTTCAGATCAAGCAGTCTAAAAACTTGAATAGTTCTGTTTCTACTTTGAACAGATTCCCCTTATAGGTCGGTAAAAATCCCAAACGCTGATTGATAATCTTAATTTCTTATGTTAAACTCACTGACAAAATGTGTAAGTCCTCTTCTGATTCCTGGCTTTGTTGGTTGATCTGTTGTCCGTCCGTTGTTTCTTATGCCCCCTTCTGGTTGTTCTCTGGTGTGTTTTCTCCGGGTCCTCTCTCCATGCGCAATTTCTAAAAACTAAGTGGGGGCTCGGTGGACTCTAGATTCTCCTGACAGATATTCAGAGGAAGTATCCATGGTAGATGTATTAAGCCTTGGCATCTGTGTACATTGTCGCTGTTTTCGATGTGGGACTTCTCATCTCTCTCCAGTTGTACACTGTACATGAATTAACCCATACTGTGATAGAATTACTGAAGAATGGTCTGTATGCGGGGTCAATCATTAACACTAATACAGTACTCAATGAAAATGTCCCTGCAGTTACAGAATGTGTCATGTAGTTGATGTGATGTTTAATATGCACTGTTTGATTCTGTTTGTGCCTGTGCTGGGGCTCTGGTAATTGCATGCAAAAAAACTCTCAATAGGCCTGTTTTGCAACTGATTAAGATCATCCCCCAACACTGTAAAGAAGATTAAGAGAGCAGTTTGCTGAGGACTTCCAGTGACTTCAACAGACATGGTTCTCTAGCGACTTAGCTCCTAAGACCTCTGAGAATAAAACAGCAAAATAACAAGTTTTGGAATCAACAAAACGGCCCAAAAACATCTCAGAGCCAGCAGAACAGACTGTTAAGTTTAAAAAACCAACGGCGCAGGAGTTTGCCTTATTTTTCGGAGGAGCTCAGCAAACAGCCGAAAGCAGTAAAGAAAATGGAACCCGCAGCAAAACCGCAGCATGCGCGACGGCGGATCATGGCCCAGAGAAGGGAGAAGAGGGTGAAATTACTAGGTCTTACCTTGCAGGCCTATTTGAAAAAATACAAAACATCAGATTTAGAAATATACCTTAATGGTTCCTGTAGAAGTTCTCCGTCCCTATATTAGCAGACTCTTCACCGTAATCGACCCAACTAGGGTGGAAAGAACCCTAGAAATGGACCGGGCTCACAGAGCCTTAGGACCCAGGTCAGAAGATCCCAAGAGAATGAGGGATGTTATAGTGACACTCCATCATTACACCACAAACGTTAAAATTATCAACGGCTGCAGATTGAAGGGCGACATCATCTCTGAAGATTCCACCTTACAGGTCTTTAATTATCTCTCAAATGTCACAGTGGCGCAACGCAGAGACTTAAAGCCACTAACCTCACTCTTAAGAGAAAAAGGTACAGAGACATCGTATCAGAGTTATAAGGAATGTAACAAAAATTGCAAATGGGCAATAAAATTAGCAAAAATGGATCATGAAAAAAGGATTGCAATAGAAAGTAAGGTCAATCCTAAAATGTTCTTTAAGTACCTTAATAACAAAAAATGAGAAAAGAAAATATAGGACCCTTTCAGTGTGAGCTGGGTAGGCATATTATTGGAGATAAGGAAAAAGCAGAGGTGTTAAACAAATTTTTTGCCTCTCTGTTTACCAGAGAAGAATCAAATTCAATAGTAGTGCCGCAGGAGGAAGCCACAACCTCCATATTAATGAACAATTGATTAACTGAGGAAGAAGTTCATAAGCGACTTGAAAAAATTAAAGTAAATAAGGCACCTGGCCCCGATGGCATACATCCAAGAGTTCTCAGGGAGTTAAGCTCAGTAATAGCCAAACCATTATATTTAATATTCAAGGACTACATTTTCCACAGGCTCAGTACCACAAGATTGGCGTAAAGCAGATGTGGTGCCTACTGTATATTTAAAAAGGGAGCTAGATCACAACCGGGAAATTACAGACCTGTAAGCCTGACTTCAATAGTGGGGAAACTACTTGAAGGTTTAATATGGGATAATATTCAGGAATACCTAATGGGAAACAAAATTATTAGTAATAGTCAGCATAGCTTTATGAAGGATAGATCATGCCAAACTAACCGTATTTGTTTCTTTGAGGAGGTAAGTAGGAATTTAGACCAGGGTAATGCAGTTGATGTGGTCTACTTAGATTTTGCAAAGGCTTTTGATACGGTTTCACACAAGAGGTTGGTGTACAAAATAAAGAAAATTGGACTCAGTAATAATATATGCACCTGGATTGAAAACTGGTTAAAGGACAGACAACAGAGGGTTGTCATAAATGGAACTTTTTCAGGTTGGGCTAAAGTCGTGTGTGGAGTACCTCAGGGATCGGTACTGGGACTCCTGCTTTTTAACTTGTTTATTAATGACCTTGAGGTTGGGATCGAGAGCAAAGTCTCCATCTTTGCTGATGATACTAAATTGTGTAAGGTAATAGAATCAGAGCAGGATGTTATTTCTCTTCAGAAGGACTTGGAGAGACTGGAAACGTGGGCAGGTAAATGGCAGATGAGGTTTAATACAGATAAATGTAAGGTTATGCATTTGGGATGCAAGAACAAAAAGGCGACTTACAAATTAAATGGATATATATTGGGGGAATCCTTGATAGAGAAGGATTTAGGAGTGCTTGTAGACAGCAGGCTTACAGTAGCAATAGTGCCCAAAGTCATGCAGTAGCTGCAAAGGCAAACAAGATCTTATCTTGCATGAAACGGGCAATGGATGGAAGGGAAGTAAACATAATTATGCCCCTTTACAAAGCCCAGGCGTCATCAAAAAGTAAGTGGGGCACGAGTACCTGGGGGAACAGGCAGGGGGGGCGCAGCTCCATAAGTTTGCGCTCCCCTGCACTACCTCTCCAATGGACATCTGACTATGATAAGCCAGTAGGAAAGCTGGTGACGAAGAAGGGATTTAGAGAGAGAGAGTGCGCTTTACAAGGGGGGCAGCCATGACAGTGAGATCAGATCTGCACAGGCCTGGAAGAGTGAGGCTCGATTGAGAGCCAGCTGAGTGACGCATCCCACGTGGAGAGAATACAGTGGCTGACAGCCTAGAGCAGGGGTGCACAAACTGGGGGGGGCACGAGATTTTTTTTGGGGGTGGGGGGGCGTAGGCAGTTGCAGAGGCCCCGCGCTCTTCCAAAAGGCATTAAAATAAAATGCCGGGGGATCTCAACTTACCTTGCTACAACCAGCGTCTGGAAGCATTTCCATGGCAACACGGCGTCCAATGACGTGACGTCACGCGTGTTGCCATAGCAACGTGGCGTTAAATGACGCCACTAGTCACATGACGTCACATGACCCCATGCGTCAATTGACACCGCACTTAGCGAAGGGGGGGGAGCGCGAGCTCCGGGAGACAAGAGGCAGGTGGTGCAGGAGCAAACATCATGACGTTACGTAGCGTGCCATCTTCACTGTAGTTGGAGGGTCAAATTGCAGCAGGATGCCGGGAGATGCCACCGCACCGCCCCGCCACCCCGCCACACAAGGTGCGGGATTTTTATTTTCCCCCCGGGTTGGCCTTCAGTAGAAGGTGGCAACCCTGTCAATGACTGAAGCAGTGAAATCCTTAAAAAACAGACCTGTTGGCAAAGAAATTCAAAATAAAAAATGGAACGAGACAGGGATGCCCCTTGTCCCCTCTCCTCTTCGCACTGACAATTGAACCTCTGGCGTCTAAAATACGAGACAATATAAATATTCAGGGCATACTAATTGGTGAAAAAATTTATAAAGTCTCACTATTTGCCGATGATATTATTCTAACATTAACGCATCCCCAGACATCCCTTCCCAATCTTCATAAAGAGTTAGCAGAATTCGGCAAAATATCAGTCTACAAAATTAATAATGATAAATCAGAAGCCCTAAATCAAAACCAGAGATGCAATTATTGAAACTAAACTTCAATTATAGATGGAGCCCTTCATACATCAAATACTTGGGAGTAAATGCATCAAGGAACTACCACTCTCTTTACCAACATAACTATCCAACCCTTTTTAGGAAAATCAAAAAAGATCTGGATAAATGGGAAGGATACCAGATCCCGTGGATCGGGAGAATGATCTCAGTTAAAATGAATTTACTCCCTATATTATTATATTTCTTTCAGACGCTCCCGGTCCGAATCCCTGCTTCTGAATTGAAAAAGATTCAAAATAAGATATTTCAATTTATTTGGCAGGGTAAGAGACCCAGAGTCGCTAGATCAGTTCTCTTGTCGCGAAGAACGGGGGAGGCTTGGGAGTCCCAGATGTCTCAAAATATTATCAAGCAGCCCAATTACGACAGGCGGTTATGTGGAACTCGGTGCCTAAATTTGAACTTGGTGCAATGAGGCACACTTGGGAGGTATGGCTGAAAGCTAAAACTAAATTCAAGCTTTACTCCACCAGTTCACAGCTTACTCCAATTTTTAACAACCCCAAATTCCCCCCAGGATGCGAAACTAAACAATTCGATCAATTTAAATCAAAGGGGATCAGAGCGGTCGCGGACCTGTTGAGGGATGGCAAGTTCCTGAGCTTCCCAGATCTACGCACCAAATTCGAAGCACCTGAGCTAGACACATTCAAACTTCTCCAAATTCTGCACTTTCTACAAAAAATGTACCCAACGTTGAAATTTCCCCCTCTCACAAAGTTTGAAAAGTTGTGTCAATTAGGGGCACACCAAAAAGGTCTAAGAACAAAAATATACGCTGGAATGGAGAATCCAGCGAACCCCCCGCACATGATTATATGCTCAAATGGGCAGCGGAATTGAACATGGTTATTGACAGAGAGGACTGGGAAGAAATATGGGACTCGGCCTCAGGAACTTCCATATATACCACAGTGAAGGAAAATATATATAAAATAATGTATCACTGGTATCTTACCCAGTGAGACTAAAACAAATCTACCCTCTGGCCTCTGACTTATGGAGAATGTGGATGGATGAGGCGGTGCAACTGCCTTGCAAAAGAATATGCAGACCGGGACTTCTTAACTGGATACAAAAAGCTTTATTGGCACATATTAGCAAGAGACTAACTCTTACGCGTTTCGCGCGGTGGTTTGCGCTTTATCAAAGAGTACAAATAATGGAAAAACAAAACACCTTAAAATACCCAGACTTCCCTGCGGTGTAGCCAATATGGGCTCTGTATGCACTTACCCTAATCCACCTGATTGTAAATGGACTCCTCCCTATCAGATGGTGGGGAGTGACAGGTATGAACGTCACCGCATTAGGAAGAAGAGAAAAAACATGCAAAAAATAATAAAAACCTCAGAGAACCGCTATGTTGTTAGACTAATGAACATATAATAATGAACACTTAATGATATAAAGTTTACAAAATACAATGTCCTCAAAAAAATAGTTCACACAAAGTGTCCCTATGGTCATAAAACTGATAAATCATATGTAAATTAAAAACAAAGACTTCATTGCTACCACAAATCCTTAAATCTAAGAACGAAAATTTAGTTAGAACATTATTTAAAATGTAATAAAAGAAGTTAAAAAACAACAAAATTGCAGCCTGAGGTATTCTCATAGTTCTAATTTAAACGGATATTATGTAAACATCCTAAAACACTAGAAAGTCACTAGAGCAATTTTAAGAAGGTCACTAAAGCAATTTTAAGAGCTTCCTGCTAGGGTATACATTTTCTAATACATATATAACACAATATCTATGTTTTTAGAAAATCAGATACACTAGGGTCACGCTTGTCTCCTAGACTCTTTTCTTCAGAAACACCTCTAGTAGATAGTATGAGGTTTATAACAGTTTTTTTCAAGTGTGGGTCTTGCAAAATTTGCAACTATGCATGTCCTATAAAAAAGATCAAAGAAACGAAAACAGGAAAAATGTATACAATAAGATCATTCATTAACTGTAATACTCAATTCCTGGTTTATTATATTAGATATAGCTGCAACATGGGCTATGTTGGTAGAACAATCAGACCCCTGAAGCAGTGCATCATGGAGCATGTCCGGGCAATAAAACATAAAGATTTAAACTATAGAGTGTCAAAACACTTCACACAATGTAGTCAGGGAGTGCTGAGCAATTTTCAATTTATGGGAATTGAACAGGTCAAACACTTTACAAGGGGAGGAGATAGGTTGAAATTACTTAACCAAAAAGAAATGTCTTGGATTTTCTCCCTAGATACTCTTAGTCCTTTTGGAATGAATATAGACTGGGAGCTTCAACATTTTCTGTATTAACTATAGCTTCTTCACCCTATCCCTTGCCACTCCTTCGGTCCATTACCCCCTCTCCCCCTTCCATCATCCCCTCCTCCCTTCCCTCCCTCTCCCCCCTTCCATCATCCGCTCCTCCCTCCCCCCCCTCCTCTGGCTGGGGTATATCCTATTTCCTTTATGGATTTTGGTTTTGAAAGATGGTCAAACATCTATATTTACATATTAAATATGTTTATTTATTTATGTCTGAAGGAAACCATTTCCTTGCCTAGGATTCAGAACTGAAAGGAACCTTTCCTCTGCCAAAAGAGCTGAAGGCCTTGTTACTGGATATACACATCTGCACCGTCTGCAGCAGACTCCCCCGGGAAGCTTTCACGCACTGACACTTATTATCTCCAATTTTTGATGAACTTACAGGCCCGGAAAATGAAGGAAAAGAAACGTAACGCAAGCCAGATTTCAAATTCCTTTGTCTTATTTATTAAGCATAGGGTTATGACTTTTATACAGGAAAACAGAGGGGTTTGATTAGAGGCGTAACATAGGTGTAACCTGGGTGTGGCTTGGGCGTAGCTTTGATTAGAGGCGTGATTTAGGGGCAGGACATATTAGCGGCATGATTTTGGGACGTGTTTCTCCCAATACAGCCACTGTCTGAATACATAGCTTATTCATTGTCTGTTATCAAAAAAGACCTTGAATCTCTAGCAACTAAGTTATACGATTTTGCCTCTTTCACAGAACCAGTCTATTGTATATTGACTAAAAGAGCAGGAAACTGACAATACAAAAAGTATATTAGCAATATCCTGAGCAGGGAGAAAGGAAATGTAATTTGGCAGAAACTAAGTGCATTAGAAATTATATTTCAGTAAAAGGCTGACTACAGAATCTTAACTGGTTATGAACAGACAAAATGGATGCTTAACACAAGTGCAGATTCTGGCCAGACCTACTGGTCCTAACAATGTCTAAATATACAAATGTAGGATGTTCAGAGGAATATTCTAGATTTAACAACATTTAATGAACTATGATTCTCTAAATAGATATTGTGTTATATATGTATTAGACAATTTATACCCCAGCAGCAAACTCTTAAAATTGCTCTAGTAACCTTCTTAAAATTGCTTTAGTGACCTTCTTAAAATTGCTCTAGTAACCTTCTTAAAATTGCTCTAGTGACTTTCTAGTGTTTTAGGATGTTTACATAATATCCGTTTAAATTATAACTATGAGAATACCTCCGACTGCAATTTTGTTGTTTTTTAACTTCTTTTTTTAAATCTTATATAATGTTGTTCTAACTAAATTTTGGTTTTTAGATTTAAGGATTTGTGGTAGCAATGAAGTCTTTGTTTTTAATTTACATATGATTTATCAGTTTTATGACCATAGGAACGCTTTGTGTGAACTATTTTTTTGAGGACATTGTATTTTGTAAACTTTATATCATTAAGTGTTCATTATTATATGTTCAATAGTCTAATAACATAGCGGTTCTCTGAGCTCTATGTCTTTATTATTTTTTGCATGTTTTTTTTCTCCTTCCTTATGCGATGACGTTCATACCTGTCACTCCCCACCATCTGATGGGGAGGAGTCCATTTACAATCAGGTGGATTAGGTTAAGTGCATACAGAGCCCCTATTGGCTGCACTGCAGGGAAGTCTGGGTATTTTAAGGTGTTTTGTTTTTCCATTATTTGTACTCTTTGATAAAGCGCGGACCCCCGCGCGAAACGCGTAAGAGTTAGTCTCTTGCTAATATGTGCCAATAAAGCTGTTTGTATCCAGTTAAGAAGTCCCGGTCTGCATATTCTTTCGCAAGGCAGTTGCACCGCCCCATACATCCACATTCTCTGCATCTACCCCGGTTGGAGCACGCCAACGTCCAGGAACCCACGCACACAAAACAGTGAGTTGATTTATTTACTATGGACTACCTCATATAAGACATACCTCTGGACAGAAGCTATTGGGGAGACTTAACCACTGTGTGATAGCGTGCTATGAGGGACCTTATTTCTACATGGGACAGTCATTGTGATTGATTTTGTTATACTTATACTTTCATGTGAACTTTTCATACCCTGGATTTCTTTGAAGTAGCGCCAATAGAGGGCATGGGCCTCACATTTCTCTTTCTATTTGGCCTCTGACTTATGTTGGAGAGGCTGTGGACAAAGAGGGGACATGGCCCATATCTGGTGGCTATGTCCAGAGATTCAGAAATTTTGGCTCACAATACAAGATTTAATAAAAGAGGTCACAGACCTCACAATCACCATTGATCCACTGGCCTACCTATTGGGCAGACCAATAAAGGAAATTGATCGCCCAATATGGAAATTAATCTCCTTCATTCTCACAGCAGAGAGATGCTCAGTTGCGTCCTCATGGAAGAAGGTATCACCCCCCCACAAGACAAAATGTAAAGAAAAGACTAAATGAGGTCATGATAATGGAAAAACTTACGGCCTTCCTCAAACGCCCGACAGAAAGTTTCTATAAAGTATGGGAGCCTTGGTTGACCCACTAACCCACACCAAAATATACCTTGTTAGGTAGTAGGAGCGTAGGAGGGCCTTGGGACTTAGACGAAGAAGCCCCGCCGGACAAGAGGGGGGGGAGACACTCCCCTGCTCCCACCTTCCCACCCCCCCCTCCCTTCCTCCTCCCATCTCTCCTCCTTTTCTTAATCTTTCTTCCTCCCACCCAGACCTCTGGACCATGACGTGGTCCTAGGGTCGTACCCCCAGGGGTGCCACCCCGACCCCCCCCCCCTCTATTTAAACCAGAAAAAGTTCTATTGTATTAGGCCACATATGTAACGCAATGTATGTAAACCTAAATATGCCTAATAAAAACGTTTGGGGGGGGGGGGAAACAGACCTATTGGTGGCCGTTGAGGACTGGAGTTGGCCACTCCTGTGCTAGTGTGTGTAGGATAAGTGTGTGATAGGGACTCCATGTCATTCCTTCACATAGTAAAGTGTATGTGTCTAACATTGTATCACTTAAGCATGATGTAGAATGTGGTGAACAAAAAATCACGTGGTTCTATAAACAAAACTTGTTTTTATCAGATAATAAATGTCCAGATGCTATCAGGATGTCCAATATAGGATATATAATGTTCTCACGAGAGGGATATGTGTCTGGTGGTGTCAACCTGACAACCACAGAATTGGACGCAGCAATAATAACCCAATCAAGTACAGAGAGTAAGCAGTTCAATTAGGGCAAAGTATAACAGGGCACTCTGGCCAGTTACCTATTAGCTGCCATAGGCATCCAGTAGTATCAACAGCGTGCAATCCGAAGTGTGAAGAACGCGAGAGAGTAGTTGAAACCGGAGCACAGCCAAATGACAATCAGTTAAAAAAAAACAACTGGAGATTCAAGGGCAACTCAAGATCAACATGGTTTATTACAAGCTCAAAAAGATGGACAGAATAAACGCACCTACGCGTTTCATGCCGAGCACTTTATCAAGGTGTAAGAACAAACAGCATGCACTTTTATTCATACCAGCCTGCATGTAAATGGTAATGCAGTCTTTACAAGGTAGAAAAGCACTGTCCTAGGCAGCTTCACTGGGCAATTTGACACAGTGAGGCCGGTGAAATTATTTTGGCCCCGGGATATTTCCATTTGGAGTGTATTGAATATCAGGTGGAAACTTGGCCTGTTAACATGCTTATTTACATGTAGCTGTAGAGTAGTTTCTTCCCTCTATGCGGCTGCTCTTTGTGGGAACTATAAATATTGAATGAGAAGCTGTTAAAAATTTTTTATATATATATAATTTTTTTTAAGAAAACACCCTTTTGACTATATAGAACGTGGCCATGTACTGTGGCTGGATTGAAAGCATACTGTGGTTTACTTTTTTTAACTTTTACTTTTTTATTTTTATTTTTTACTTTTTGCATTTACTGTGGCTGGATTGAAAGCATAGACTCTGTGCGATGCGTGGCTTTAAAATCAGTGCTTGTATTCTTCTAAGGCCAATACTCATTTAGAAAAGCATTGTTTAGCTCGCTTACTCACCCCTCCCTATGCAAGCAATTTGCCTGTCTTCAGTGTGTCTTTGTTGTAATAATTAAATAGTGCAGCAGTCCACAATGTCATTTTTTTGTTATAAAACTAGCCTTTGGTTTGTTCAATCTGGCTCCATCTATTGTGCCATTTATCTGTGGCTTTATTGAAGTTATAGACCTTGTATGATCTTGGACTTTAATTTGGTTTAATTAAATTCCTATAGGATTCCCTTGTATCAATGCTTACCACTGATCACTGTGCATTTCACAGGAGCTATTCCTATTTGTTTTTGGATGTTGCATCAATACAGCTATTAATATTGAAGTCCTTACTATATCAAGCACCTTCCAGGTTCTCTGAAGGTGTCTTCCAGGTTCTCTGAAGGTGTCTTCCGGCTCTGAAGGTGTCTTCCGGCTCTAGTAATTGAGCCTGTGTCCTTGACAGTTCTTGCTCTTTGTTCAGCATAATTGCAAAGTCTATAGCCCTAAAAGTGAAAAGGTCAGTCCCACACAGACCCAGAGTGACCTACTGTAATGATAGTGATATGTTTCATAAGTTAAAAAGCCAGTCCCATGTATGGCATAATGGTAGTGACATCCCAGGAGTTGAATGGCTAAAGTAGGAGCCGAGAAAAGCTTGAGTGAGGAAAGGGCTCCTCACTGAAATAGGAGAACTTTATATTATTCGCAAGAATAGTTTACAGTTTTATCTTTATTTTTTTGTCTAAGCGGACATATATGAATCACTGTATATGATACATTGTATATACAGCATTATTTTAATGGTCTTTTAAGGATAGTTGTTATCCTGCAGATGTGCCCTGAATGACTTTTAAATATTCATTATACTTAATAAAAGCAATATCTCCCCTTATAGATTTTAGTTTTTTCATTGGTATGGTTTGTTGACACAAGTGGCTAATTTTAGGAACCCGACTCTAATCAAATATAGTCTCCTCCCCTAAAGGTGTGTGTGTTTTGTGATTTGTAATTGGTACAATGAACAATCCTGATGTACCGCGTGTGTACCCCTCAGGTCTTTTAATGGCACAACTTCCTTTACAGACTTACATTTAGTGGTCATGTTTGAATAAATGGATGATAGCAAGTGTGTATGTGAACCTGTGTCTTTAATGCCATTTAATCTAAATGCATGACATGTCCCTCTTGGGTTGAATGTGTCAATCACAGGGTGATGTGTCTTCAGATATACTAGTTTATAATTTGGTTTCACTTAAGACACATCTTGTTCCTTCCTTATCAGCCTTTCCATGCTCCTACAACATTCAGAAATGTATCAGATTGAATGGATGTTTTTATCCAGTTTGAACACATTTTATCTTTTAAGTTATTGTACTCCTCTAATATAAGGAATGTCTGGCCTTGTAGGTCGTATCCTATTATCTCTGCTCGTTTCCTATTGAAGAAACACCAGATCTTTACTCAGTAAATTATACTTATCATAGGATGGTCTGTGATTACCACACATTTCTTATTGTTTCAGCACCTGATGTGTGAATTTCCCTTACCTATAAATTGTGAACAAATTGCAGAAATTACACACGCGTTTTCCACGAAAACAAATTCAAGTTTTTTTTCTACAAAGTGAGAAATGTTGAGTTAATGAGGCCTTTTCCTTTGATTGAATTAAAAACAAAAACACACAATGTATAGCAATGAGAATGACTCATGAACCAAAAGGTTTATATCCCTAAACTGGCTCCTTGAGCATCCTCAGTTCGTTCTTCATGGAATATTTATAGTTGATATAATAGTTTCTATGTCCTAATAGCAATCTGGAAGGTGTATATATATGTGCGTGTGAAATGTTTTTAATACAGTGTAAAGTTATAGGAATAGAAGAAAAAAGAGTCTTATTCTATATCCGACAAAGCGGACGGTCGGCCACTTTGGCAGATATAGAATAAGCCCCCATATCTCAATAAGATAAGTTGAAAAAGTCACATAGATTTTCCAAGGTGGTAATACAGAATTCAATAAAGGGACCAAATGTAATCCAACACTAGATAGGCACTCCACTGGACTTAAGCAAAAAAAAAGTTATTCAAGTTTAATAAAAGATCAATGTTTCAGTCCTACTTTGGACCTTATATCAAGATACTGAAATCAAGAAAGCTGACTCTTGTTTTCTTTCTTTCAGCTGAAAGATAATGCAGGACAGAGATGTGTGAAGAATTATTATCAAACAGAAATTGCTTTGTATAAAACTGTAGTAAAAAAAGTAGTTAGCAATGTGATACAGTACAGTACATGGCAAACTGGTTGTAATGCAAGCGTGCCACTTTAAGTTAGCTAGCTAGGACTTTAAATGGATTTTGACTCCATGATTAAATCTATTGTTTTTAATATTTGGTATCAATAAGTGTGCAATTAAACTACACATAATGTGGGTTATGTTTATTTGTAGTATAATTGAGGGCTTGTGGCAGAAAAAGTGCGGTTCCCGCCTCAAACAATATTTGAAAGTAAGGACCTTGGAATGCAGATTCGCTGTTGTGAAATGCGTAAGGTGATAGCACTATTTCTAAGCCTTTTTTCTGATGTCTTGTCCAATTTTTTTTACTTAGACTATAAAATAATGTTGTAGAAGATTACTTGGATGACCCATCACATTTGTTTTTGCTGCTATTTGAAGAGGTTTTTTATTGTAGTTTAGCATTTAAAAAGTCATGCAAATGCCCTGGTAAGCAGAATACTTCCCACCCCAAGAAGGCGCCCTATGTTTACCACACTCACTCATCGTATTCTTCACATGCACAGCTTCTTTCTCAGGGGAAAATAAAAGGGGTTCACTTGTCATTTCATTAATAGAAAATACGAAGCAAATACACTGCTATTACTGTCTCGTCCAATTTGTAAAGTTATGCTGAATGTCTTCATGGCAGGTACTGTAAGCAAATGAATCGAGTTGAAAAGGACAGCTGCTTTCCATCAATACATACACCATAACTGCACAAATAGGCCAGGACTGTAACAGCACTGCATTTGCTGACAGAGCAAAGCTTGGATCACCCATCTGACATTGAAGAGGCTAGAATGGGAACGGAGAATCTGCTTGCTTTGAAAAGAACAGTATATCAGTGGAGCTCTTAATCAAGTGTGACTTGTTCAGTCTCCCCTCTCAAAAGACATCCAAACAGCACAGCATACTTCCCAGAATCTTTTTGTGTGGAAACATTTAATATAGACACGCCCCCCCCCCCCCCCCTGATAAGGAGCCCCCTCATGTATTCTTCAAAGCAGATAGATGCATGGTCCCCCTTCTAGGCCCTATGCCAGAGGGTTCAACAGGCCTTGGTGAGCAATGGCACTACAAGGGCTGCTCTTACTGTCCTATGTTCTGTTATTGTGTTTCTTTTTGTGATGTGGAAGCTGTTGGAGTTTAGACATCTACATTACTGTTACAAAGACAAACAGCATGACAGGATATCTGGGACGGGAAGATCAGCACCTTTGCTGACAGATGATTCATCCCAAATGCCTTGAAGACTCTTGTGAAGGAGAATGGACTGGAGGGGCAACAAAAGTATGTGAGAAGGGGGTCTGTTTGGGTCCAATTTGACTGGAGAGATTTTGACAAAGAGCAATTACTGTATCCTTTGCAAAGTAAAAGGAGTTTCTCATTTACAATGCAGGAGCTGTGTCCAGAAGAGAGATACAGACAAACAGATCCCACCCAATGATATATTGGGTGCGGTTAGTATTTTTTCAAAGTTGATGGACACTTGGTCGCACCTACAGGCTCTTCTACTTTACAGAGGTTTTCAAGGCCTTGTGATCCCTGACAACAAAGTGGTTGGTCTTGGTGTCCTGTACAAGTTATCAAGCCCCCTATTGCTCAGTTACAGAAAACAAGTTATCTTTATGCAACTGTATTAGTTGCATAAAGATAACTTGTTTTCTGTAACCGAGAATCATGTTGCAAAGTCTACAAGATGGCAAGAGTGTGAGGTGGACCAGAGATAACTGTCCTCCCTGAAGCTAGGGGCCTTCTTCCATGTGCTGAGTGTGCTTTTCACAAGGGGCTGACTGCAATATGGCCAGCACAGGTTGAATTCTTATGTGGGGCAGTGAAGGGGTGCCCTGCATTTTAGAAAGGTAGGATACCCTATCTCACCCACATATGACTAAGTGCCATGCGTGTCCTTCCCTCTCAAAGAAACCAAGTTGCCTACAAAAACAAAGCTTTTTAAATCTGTCTATCCCTGTGTACACTTTCTTCCAGTCTCAAGCAATCTGGGCCAATGCAAAGGAGCTGCCACTTCGTGCCCTCGGCTATGTACTGTAAGGACCAAAAAGTTGCCTGAAAATAGCTTCACACCTCCATCTTTACTGACAAAGGGCATCATCATCATTGCTGGGTCCAATTTAAGTGACCCTACGAGGAGAAAAGGAGTAATTGCAAGGATACACACCTACCTAACAGATACTCACTGTCAGGGTCGCCTAGACCTCCTGCCTAGCCATAGCTTCCTTGTCCACTGGGTGTGCTGCTGCCTTCTGTTGGCTCTGGGTTCCTCTGTCTGTCTGTCTTCTTGTTGCCCCTGTCTCTGTCCTTATAGCTTGCTTCCTGTCTGTAGTTTTTGCCTTTGCTTGATGTCAGACTCCTTATGCACATGCTTCTGATTCCTGATTTGTTTCTGTACCTGTACCTGTATTATAGAAGTCTGTTCACAGTAAAAGCCCTTGCTGGTAATCTGGCTTGTCCCTGTTTGTTCCTGTTCTCAGTCCCTGCCCCCAGACCTGTCCTACCCCGCCTGTCCTGTTCCAGTCTCCTCGTTGCTGACCTCTGCTTGTTACCTGACTTCGCTACCTGCTGCCTGCCTAGGACCCCTGCTTGTTACCTGACTTCGCTACCTGCTGCCTGCCTCGGACCTCTGCTTGTTACCTGACTTTGCTACCTGCCGCCTGCCTCGGACCCCTGCTTGTTACCTGACTTTGCTACCTGCCGCCTGCCTCGGACCCCTGCTTGTTACCTGACTTCGCTACCTGCCGCCTGCCTCGGACCCCTGCTTGTGACCCCTACTTCGCTTCCTGCTGTTCCGGCCACCGAGATCCTACCCGCCACAGGAGTCTCCCGTGACACTCACATGTTGCAGATGGACAATTCCCAGAGGAGCGCAGAGTGTTTGCCGCTTCTTGTTGATTCTGTGGACAGACAAAGGAGAAGGTTCCTCTGCTGCACAAAGGAAAGAACATAGAATTTGATGGCAGATAAGAACCACTTATAAGATGGCAATATACAGTTACTTGGCTCACCTAGTCTGACCATTTTCCTATCTTCTGTAAAACAACACACCTTTTTTGAGCATTGGCTTTCTTCCATATTAAGGATACTTATGACTATCGAGGACAACAAGGATCAAGCGCAAATACCGTTTAAAATAAAACTAAGTGAAGTTCTGTTAAGAACGAAATGCGTAGGGTGAACATCACAGACATAATGAGATAGCACACAACCGCTCCACCTTAATACTCACTAAAGGATAGAGGATGGGGTGCAAGTGGAGTGGGTAATCAGTAATGGTGAAAAATTGTAGATCAAAAGAAGATCAACAAATGAGAAACCCCTTTCTATGGCACTCAACCAACAGTATTAACAAGTAGTAATGAAAGAAAGCATATATGCCACTCCACCACGGAAAAGACCATAAAAACAAAACAATAAAATGTTATTAATTACATAGTAAACTCTTCTAAATGCTCTAAGAACTATGTACACAGCGAGATAAAATATCCCAGTAAAACAATAAATGAACTGGGAATAAAGAGACTGTAGTGTCCTCGGCACAGCAACTGAATTAGTATACTGTGTAGGTCTCTAATGTCCTGAGCTGACTCTGAAAGTATATTGCTGACGAGCGTAGCTGCACAGCAGGAAAACACAGTGAAGGTGGCCGTAGTACATCCCGGCAGTTTATAATGGGACCTTTATGGGCAATCAGCCGTGACTATGAATGTGAGGATATACACCTTGTAATGGAAAAGGCGCATACATAAACTTCCTAATTCTACTTACTACAGTATACTAGTACATACCGTATCAAGGCAAAATAATATAAGCAAGTAGTAGCCGCTGTGTGGTTATACATAAAACAACCCATCTATAGCGTGTAAGCCATAAGAGGGTACTGGCGTCCCGGGCCCTGTGAGTCAAGGGGTCAAGCCGCCCGGGCCATGTCCCTCGATAAATCCCGTCGCCCCTGTCACCACGGGGTGACAGGATTTAGCATGCTTGTGATGCGTCAGGCAGTGCGCGCTTCTCTGCAAAGGGAAGAAGAAAAAAAACCTTCCCTTCTCTTGCTTCCCCCTTGCCCTCCTGCTCCGATTTCTCCTCCCTGCTCCGATCCCCCCATTCCAATTCCACCACCCCCATTTCGATTCCCTCCCTGCTCAGATTCCCCCCGTTCCGATTCCCCCTCCGTTCTGATTCCACCCCTGCTCTGGTCCCCCCCGTTCCAATCCCCCCCGTTCCGATTCCCCCCGTGCTCCGATTCACCCCCTTGCTCCGATTCACCCCCCCGTTCCGATTTCCCCGTGTGTATGTGAGAGTGCATGTGTGTGTCTGAGTGAGAGTGTGTGTGTGTCTGAGAGTGTGGGTGTCTGAGTGTGTGTGTGTGTGTAACGCATAGCTCACCACAAACGAAGTGCGACCGCGGTGCTGAGGTAGGGGATTGGATAATGCCGACCCACAGCCACGCGGGCGCGCCTAGGATGTAGAGTAGTTGTTCAAGCCAGGTCAGGGTTATAGATTGGAGAATGGTTAAGGTACACTTGCCAAGTTCAGGAGTGGAAAGTTTCGGATAGTCGTAGTTTGTAGCCAGGTTCAGGATTGGAGAGTATCGGATAGTTGGTGTACGTAGCCAGGTTCACGATAGGAGAATGTCGGATCGTTGGAGTACTTAGCCAAGGTCAGGACTGGAGAGAGGAGAATAGTCGTACAAGCTTGATCAGGAATGGAGAGAAGCGGAGTCCAAGGATGTGGCAAGGCATGGCGTCACAATGACTATGCTCAGCAATGAATGATTGTAGACTGAGGGTATAAATAGGAGGAGCCTCCAATAGCCAGTCAGGGCGGAACCAGGAAGTGAGAATCGATTGGCTGTTGGTGCACACAGGTGTGCCCTATGATGCAGCCTAATCGGGGTTGAGGGTGGAACTGCTCATGCGCCATCCCACGCGCGTCACAGAGGCCAGGGGGTGGACTTAGAGCGCGTCACTCCCACACCGATTCCTGAGACCAGAGGGGACGGGACCAGTTGTGCGCCGACCCGCGCATGTTATGGAGTTCAGGGGGCGGAGCCTGACTCGTGCGTCAGCAGAGAGGCTAGCTGAACGTCCACGTTGTGTGACAGCAATGGGGGCAGGGTCTGAATCTGCAGGTGGTTGAACAGAGTGCGCAAGGTCCGCGCGCGTACTGGGACCATGAAACCGCGCATCCTGGGTATCCCTCACGGAAGGCTTATTGGGTGGGGTGAGGAGATGGTCTGCGACCACCAGGTTGGCGAATCCTCACTGTGTCTGAGTGTGTATCTGAGTGTGAGAGTGTGTGTCATAGAGAGAGTGTGTCAGAGAGAGAGAGTGTGTCAGAGAGAGAGAGTGTGTCAGAGAGAGAGAGTGTGTCAGAGAGAGAGTGTCAGAGAGAGTGTGTCAGAAAGAGAGAGTGTGTCAGAGAAAGAGTGTGTCAGAGAGAGAGTGTGTCAGAGAGAGAGTGTGTCAGAGAGAGAGTGTGTCAGAGAGAGAGTGTGTCAGAGAGAGAGAGTGTGTCAGAGAGAGAGAGTGTGTGAGAGAGTGTGTCAGAGAGAGAGAGTGTGTCAGAGAGAGAGTGTGTCATAGAGAGAGAGTCTGTCATAGAGAGAGAGTGTGTCATAGAGAGAGAGAGTGTCATAGAGAGAGAGTGTGTCAGAGAGAGAGAGTGTGTCAGAGAGAGAGAGAAAGAGAGTGTCAAAGAGAGAGAGAGTGTCAGAGAGAGAGAGAGAGAGAGAGAGTGTCAGAGAGAGAGAGAGAGAGAGTGTCAGAGAGAGAGAGTGTCAGAGAGAGAGAGAGAGTGTCAGAGAGAGTGTGTCAGAGAGAGAGAGAGAGAGAGTGTCAGAGAGAGAGAGAGAGTGTCAGGAAGAGAGTGTCAGAGAGAGAGAGAGAGTGTGTCAGAGAGAGAGAGAGTGTGTCAGAGAGAGAGAGAGAGTGTCAGAGAGAGAGAGTGTCAGAGAGAGAGAGTGTCAGAGAGAGAGAGTGTCAGAGAGAGAGAGTGTGTCAGAGAGAGAGAGTGTGTCAGAGAGAGAGAGTGTGTCAGAGAGAGAGCGTGTGTCAGAGAGAGAGCGTGTCAGAGAGAGAGCGTGTCAGAGAGAGAGCGTGTCAGAGAGAGAGCGTGTCAGAGAGAGAGCGTGTCAGAGAGAGAGAGAGTGTCAGAGAGAGAGAGAGCGTCAGAGAGAGAGAGTGTCAGAGAGAGAGAGTGTCAGAGAGAGAGTGTGTCAGAGAGAGAGAGGGTGTCAGAGAGAGAGAGAGTGTCAGAGAGAGAGAGAGTGTCAGAGAGAGAGAGAGTGTCAGAGAGAGAGAGAGAGTGTCAGAGAGAGAGAGAGTGTCAGAGAGAGAGAGAGAGAGAGAGAGAGTGTTAGAGAGAGAGAGAGTGTCAGAGAGAGTGTCAGAGAGAGTGTCAGAGAGAGTGTCAGAGAGAGTGTGTGTCAGAGAGAGAGAGAGTGTGTGTCAGAGAGAGAGAGAGAGAGTGTGTGTCAGAGAGAGAGGGAGAGGGAGAGGGAGAGTCAGAGAGAGGGAGAGTGTCTTAGAGGAAGTGTGTGTGTATACAGACAACAACCCACAGTCAGTCAGTCACCCACCCAAGTGTCACCCAGTCATCTACCCACAAGTCAGTCACCCTCCCCCCAAACCCACTCTCTCTGTCTCTCTCTCTTTCACCCACATTCTCTCTGTCTTATCTTATCTGCCCTATAGCTACACCGAAATAACCTATACTGCTTTCTTCCAGATCTGACTCTCAAGCTTCGCACAGGAGACAACGGAATCCCCCCTAACCCAGAAGACAGGTAGGGAACACCCCAGTCCCATACTGAATCCCCCCAGGCCTTTTGTCACATAGGATATACAGTAGCATTGGGTATCTTTGTCTTTTGTTGAAAATATTAAAATAAACAGATTGCATTGTAATGTTTTTTTATTAACAAGAAAAAAGTTAAGTAAAAGTTGCGCGCTAAAAAAAAAATTCCGCGGTAGGTGAGCTATGTGGGGGGGGGGGAGGGCTGCTCCTTTCATTTGTCCTGGGCCCCATGATTTCTGGTAGCGACCCTGAGTATGCATAAGACTATATACTGTATTTAACCCTACAATGTAAGTTGCAAACTAGTACATGAACCGTTTCTATAGTTGATATGTAAGTATATCACTCTAGAGACAGTATAACCTTGCTATAAAACACCTTATACACCACAAACTAAATCCTTATTGGTAAGAAAATAGTATCCTCAAGCTGTGTTAATGCTCCCAGCGTCTCAGCCAATATGTATACTGAGTGTGAGCCTCTCAAATGTCATTCACAGCTTACTGTGGTGTGGTGCATACAAGGTATATTACTATACAGCCACAATTCTGCAGTGGGCATGCGTATTTCCAATAGCCCTACAGTGTAGGTTGCAAGATAGTATATAAATTGTTTCCGTGCCAGTAAGTAGCTCTCTCGAGACAATGTATCTTGCTAGAAATAGTGTAACATTGCTGCATAACTCGATTGCACCTTATATGTCACCAGTTGAATCTTTGGTGGTAAAGAGATAGTGTCAGCATTTTCCGTGAATACTCACAATATCTCAGCCAATATGTATAATATACTGAGAGTTTGCCTCCTGAGTATCATTCACAAATTCATGTGGTGTGAGGCAGAAAAGTATAGTCTTATACAACCATGATTCCGCTGTCAGCATGCGTCTTTTCGTTTACTCAACTTGTCAGTCTCAGGCATGTAGTTCTCACAGTGTGGCGTCTTAGTATGTGACTGTAGGCGGACGCTCAAAGAGGTATGCAAGGGAGACTGTTATGGTGAAATTAAATAAGGCTTTTATTGCGCCTGTTTCTTTAACATCAGGAAACCATCCAAACAAGGGGTAAACAAAGCTTCTATTCACTTGGGAGTATTTCTAGTGAAACCTAGACAGTCCACAACTCCCTTTAGATAAGCATGCCTCCCAGCCCCAAACATATATCATGAAATGAGCAGATATAAAAAGTCTTATAAATGAAAGTCTTATCTGTTCCTTGTTGTTGGAGGGAAAGTCTTCCTGGGTTGCTACCTTTTTCTCAGGTTTGGTCAGCATTCAGGTTTAGAAGATTCCCCTGTGTCTTGAAAGCAGCACTGCTGTTTCTTCTGGCATGCTCAAGACAGCTGTCCCCATGTCAGTCTCACAAGTTGTGTGAGATTCAGGAACAATCTCCCTTTCTGTTTCAAAGGCAGGCTTTTCTAAGCAACCTAATCAGGCAGGTGCTGTTTGTTAATTGACTACCAGCAGTTAACCACCACACTGCTGGATTAGAGGCATATTTCCTGAACAGGGATAACTCCCCTGTTACAGTGACGTTAACTCTGCCCATTAAATATATTTTGTTATAAAGCTATCTGCACTATTTCCTGTGTCCTCTATTGTTCATGTCATGGGATTCTCATCCCCACGTTCCTGACATCATCATCTAAACATCATCTGAGGTGGTCACTCCTAATAACCACAAGGCTTATATTGCTCATAGTAAATGTGAGTGAAATATATGTATATATTGTTAATCAATCTACTTTCATCATACAGCCACGGCCCCTTTTATTCTCCAACATCACCGCATTTTTCCGGGTTTTTTTTTTGAATGCCACGCACTTCACCGCGTTCATGCCGCATTCTGACCGCATTCATATTGCATTCATGTTGCCTTCACAGCCGCGGTTGATGCGCGGTTGATGTGTTTATTGATAATGGTTCGGATTTAATTGGTTGCAATTCTTCGCGTATCCGCCAGATGGCAGATATTCATGAATTGTAATGCGCATGCGCTTCAGTAATGTGTCGACTTGCAGGTGTTTCGTTTAATACCACAGTGGTCTATTGTAAATTGGCCTTGGGACTGAAGGAAGAAGTTACAACAACGTATCAATTTAGGCTTTTCATATTAAAAAAAGACGAGCACAGTTTCCGGTCTGGTTATTGTCCTGAGAGTTCCGAGATGAGTGCACAATTGAAGTCCGTGTTCCAAAAACCCGACAGAACATACGCTTATTTAATATGGGCCGCGATTAATGCAACAGATGAAAAGATGGCAACAGTTGTTCAAATTTATCAGTATTTTATCGAAAACTATGACTTTTACAAATTTTCACCAGATCCTCATGTGTGGAAGCGTGCAATGAGGAAAAAGTTATGTAGCGATCCATGTTTTTTTCGTATTGATCCCGATTTTATTGGAACGTATTGGTGTGTATCACCGGGTTTTTCACCTATCTATGATCATGCAGACGGCAAAAGGCGAAAGGTCGTGTTAAAACCAACTAAGAAACATCAGTCGCTGCCAAGCAATGCACCAGCACCGGCTTCCAATAACGGTCCGACCGTCAGTGACAACCCTTGCTGTCTGTCCCCGCATGGATACCTCCAGCCTGAGCCGGATTTCGCGTACAGTTTCGAGCAAGCTTGCATGTACCGAAGCGATTTCCAGCCTCATCAGCTGACTACAGGTGTAGTAGTCCCGCTGTCACCTGTCAACGACGTGTATGATCAAGAATACGGGACTGGCAGTGGCTCGGCGCCAGCTGATTGGGAAAGTCTATGGTGAGTAATGTTGCCGTATTTTATTCTGATTTTTTTATTTTGAAAATATCAATATCAGTGCGATTCAAAAGTCAAGCGATTCTCCTGTAAGCAATATCATTGGCTGAGCGGCTTCTACAGTAGATACTGCCCAATTGGTGAAAAGCTAGGTGCATGCGCATTGGAACCTTCTTGAAATGCATATGCGTGTCATCACATCGACGGTAGGCGCATGCGCATGTGAATAGGAGACGCCCCCCGAGACAATTATTGGTGGGACTGACTGTGGGAACTTCTTTAGGGGACTGACTGACCATTACAGTAAAACTTGTACTTTTGTTTTTCCTCAGAAAAGAAAACTTTGTTATCTTATGCGGAAAACGGCAAATGGAGGGATTTCGATGGATAATATCGCTTTGTGTAACAATGCCTGCACATTGCTGAATCGGATTTAAAAAACCACGTACCGGAGTCTACAGTTTAGTGGCCATTGTTATTGATTTGGATAGAATACCTGAAACAGTATGCTGATGTTTTCAGACCGTATACAATACTTTTTTATATATACTGTATAATAAACCCGAGAAAATAAAAAGTATGCATTTATTCTACATGTATTCCAGTACATATGTGTATTCTATACCCATACAGCATGTATTGTTTTAATACTCTTGTGATGTGCAGTACTGAGCATGCCTACAGTATACAGTACAGTATGCCTGGACAGTACTGTACATTCTAGAGACACTGTATTTTGTTACAGTATAAAAGGAGACAATGGAACAATTTAAAACAAATCAACATTTTCTTTTATTGGTGGAGTAAGTACAGAAACATGTATTTACAAATACTGTACAATGTAAAAACATTTTAAGTGCACAGCAATTCAAAACATCAACAGGTGTATGGTTTACTGCTAGTGAAAACATTTATGTACAGAAAGTCAAATCATTTACAGTCAGTCAGTATGGTTTACAGTCACATGGTGTTATTAAAAAAAATTCTTTATTCATAAAATTTAAAAAATGCAACATTTCCTTTATTAAAGTACAGAAAGTCAAAACATTTACAGTAGGATGGTGTGCAGAACAGTCAGTCAGGCCTGCACAACTCCAGTCCTCGAGGGCTGCAAACAGGCCCGGTTTTCAGGATAACCTTGAAAACCGGGCCTGTTTGCGGCCCTCGGGGACTGGAATTGTGCAGGTCCTGTGTGTACAGTAAGAAAAAAACATTTCTTTATTAATACAAGTTAAAACATGCAACATCTCCTTTATTAAAGTACAGAAAGTCAAAACATGTACAGTACAGGACATCAGTATGTGTTATTAAAAAAAAATTCTTTATTCCTAAAATTTAAAAAACGCAACATCTCCTTTATTAAAGTACAGAAAGTCAAAACATTTATAAAAACATTTACAAAAAATAAACAACAGTTGAACAGTCACGCAAATTCGATACCCACCAGATTGTCCTTCCAGGGCCGATGCCTTGTATGGTGCAAAATGCCATTAATGGAGTCTCGAACGCTTTTCATTAAAGGATCTGTAATTGAAAAATAGCGCCGCAATTCCTCCACAATAGTCCTTCTTACATTTTCAGGAAGCGCCTTTTTTTCGCAATTTCATTCATAGTTCACTTTGTAGGCCCACTCACTGTACACCAAGTAGGACACGTGGTGCTTAAAAATTAACATGGCATACTTGTGGGGTAAACCAGCACTCATCACCCTATACTTCTCCCTGAGTGGATTGGGCAGCTCGCGCAGGATGATGTCGGGCACCGTATCGATGCAAGTGTATGTAGGTTGGGTTCTGGGAGTGGGTGTGCTTCTGTGAGCGGGTGTGCTTGTGGCGGCGGGCGAGGGTAGGTTGCTTTCCTCCTGTCTTGGTCGCCGTGTTGTCTCCTGGCGTGGTCTTGACGGGGTTGTCATGTTATCCTCCTCAACGGCATAGATGTACACAAAATCTTCTGGTGGAGAGGGTGCGCTTGGTGTTGGAAGGTGGTCGAAGGTCCCATTCATCAGATCCATGCCACCCTCCTGCTCCGGCATCGGGGATACAGGGGCATGAACACCGAGCAAATTATGTATCCCGCTATGTCTGTCTCTATCTTCTGCATCCGTCGATCCATCTTCTGCATGGTCTCCATGCCAGCACAGTAGAGTTCCCGGGGATATCCACACTTAACCCATTCAGCATACGGTCTAACGAGCTGGTTCTTGTGCATGGCGTGCTGTGGACATCTGGGTGGACGGGTGCTACGGAGGATGAGATGGGGGTTCCATGGAGAGAAGCGGCAGCGTCGTCGAAGAAGGATGGAGGAGGTGACCTGTGGATTTTCGGGAGAGGAGAAGCGGCAGCGTCGTCGAAGAGGGATGGAGAAAGTGACCTGTGGATTTCCGGGCGAGAAGCGGCAGAGTCGTCTAAGCATAATGGAGAAAGTGACATGTGGATTTCAGGGGCACCAGCGGCAGTGTCGTCGAAGAGCAATGGCGAAGATGGCCTGTGGGTTTCCGGAAGAGCGGCGGCAGAGTTGTCGAAGTGTATTGGAGGAAGTGGTCTGTGGGTTCGATGGGTTGGCTGCCATTTGTTTTGCGTTGAGTGTACATCCCCATATTTCTTCTTGACATAATAAGGTTTACGTGTATTAAAACCCTTAGCCTTTGGGGTCAGCAGAAGGTTTTCTTTATTGGCCTTAGCCTGTCGCTTTGGCCTTGGCTTGGAAACGGCTCCTGCCTTTCGCTTTTTCTGCATGACAGGCACGGCAGAGGCGAGTGGGTTCCTGCGTCCATAGAATCGGAGCTGATCCATGGAAGCAGATGGCACAATCCAGTATCTGGACAAGGGCAAGTTCAGATCATCATCATCATCATCGAGTGGTGGGCTATGAAAAGTGTGTAACCTTTTATGCATGGCGACAAGGTACAGGTGTTGAAACTGGGCGTACTCAAATGTGAGTCATTAACGTATAAATACACCATCCATTTTGTGGATTCATTGCACATCGACTAAACATCGAATATACTGCTGCGGCCAAGTTTATTCGAGCATTTGCCCGTTCTTGGCCGCAGCAGTAGCCTGGCGCGCGCCGGAGGGTGACGGGCGCGCGCCGAAACACCGGAAGAGCGCCCTCCTATCGGGGCGCTCTCCCTACCGCTGCCGGGTCCGCCGGGTCCCCCGGAACCCCCTGCCGCCGTCCCCCACATCGCGGGACACCAGGGCTCCCTCGGGGAGCCCTGGACGCGCGTGCAGGGGGCGCAGGCTCCCGAAGACGCGTGACCGCGCGTCGGTGACGCGCGGCACGCCGAGGGGCGGCCACTAGCAAGCCGGGAAATCTCCCGGCTTGCGGATCTGGCCGCACTGCGATTAAGTGTGTCGCCAGTGTACATTCTTGTGTTTGTATTTCTTTCTACTCGCAGCAATGCCTGTTAAAAAGATTTCAAAGGATCTCAGCATGAGAATTAAGGAGATGTACACGAGCGCACAACGAATTGCAGATATCCAACGCTGGTTAGCTACTTCTGGCATCGTTGTGCCATCAACCACCGCGTGCTATCATGCACACGGAAAAACCAAACAACGCACGAGGACACCAACGGTAACTAACGCGTAAGTATATTTATATAACTACAGTATATAATACAGTATATCTATTATTGTTTATATTGCTGCATATTAATAGAACAATATATTGTGTAGATCTCTCAAATTTTATAGTTATTTCGGTATATTTATATACTGTAACAACAGTATATATATTGTTTATATTGCTGCATATTAATAGAACAATATATTGTGTAGATCTATCTAATTTTATAGTTATTTCGGTATATTTATATAACAGTATATACAGTATATATATTGTTTATATTGCTGTATATTAATAGAACAATATATTGTGTAGATCTATCTAATTTTATAGTTATTTCGGTATATTTATATAACTACAGTATATATATTGTTTATATTGCTGCATATTAATAAAATAATATATTGTGTAGATCTATCTAATTTTATTGTTATTTCGGTATATTTATATAACAACAGTATATATATTGTTTATATTGCTGCATATTAATAGAACAATATATTGTGTATATCTATCTAATTTTATAGTTATTTTGGTTTATTTATATAACAACAGTATATATATATTGTTTATATTGCTGCATATTAATAGAACAATATATTGTGTAGATCTACAGTATCTCATTGTATACTATTTTTACTGCAAATAATGTGCTGTGCTTGTGGCCTACTGCACTGTAACTTACCGGATTGTTGTTTTTCTGTACATTGTAGGGAGACAACTCTTCTGGTCGACAAAATAAGTGAGGAGACTGATGAGAAGAGTGCATTAAGGGTCAAATACACTCTGCAGCAAAATCACAATCTCATTGTATCCGAGACCAGCATAAAGAAGATGAGACGCAGAATTGGATGGAAATATGGACGTGTGAGGTTAGTACTGGACAGTACAGGAGGTAAAAGTGTTGTATAAGGAACTGTACTGTACCTCTAAAATTATTTATTCCTTGTCATTACAGAGCGTACCCTATGATAAGGGACGTTAACAAAATGAAGAGAGTGGTCCAGGTCCAGGCCCAGGCATGGATCGACAGTGGAGAAACTTTCCAGGATTGCATCTTCACTGACGAGTCTACTGTATCGCTGGAGAGATTTGCCACCTTTGCATTCCACAAAAAAGGTCGCATATCTATGAAGCCGCGTCTAAAGCACCCGTGAAGATGCATGTGTGGGGTGCCATCTCTAGGCGTGGACCAGGATGCATCGTCATCTTTGAAGGTACAGTAAAATGTATGTCACACGCTTTTGCCTTACGCACTGTACTATACAGGCATACCCCGGTTTAAGTACACTCACTTTAAGTACACTCGCGAGTAAGTACACCTCGCTCAATAGTCAAACGGCAGCTCACGCATGCGTCTGTCAGCACGTCCTGAACAGCAATACCGGCTCCCTACCTGTACCGAAGCTGTGCACAAGCGGGGAGACTATAGAACCTGTTACACACGCGTTATTTACATCAGTTACGCCCGTATATGACGATTGCAGTACAGTACTTGCATCGATAAGTGGGAAAAAGGTAGTGCTTCACTTTAAGTACATTTTCACTTTACACTGGCGACACACTTTATTCGAGCTCGGCTAGTCCCACGAATTCGGGTATACCCGGGTGTATTGAGGTTTGTGACTGTTTTCTGCCCGAGTGCATTGAGTTATTTTCCGGCAGGGATTGAAGCATTTTATTCCCGCTGACTGCAATACTGCACAGTATATATATATATACTGCATTACAATTCATGAATTTATGCCATCTGGTAGACACGCGAAGCATTGCAGCCTATTAAATCCTAATCATTATCATTTAACAGATCAGCCGCCCATCAGCCAGGCATGAACCCAGGCTGGGAAGGCAAACGAAACGGGGCTTGTCAGAGGTGAGGAGCGGCGCATTCCAGGTATCTGCCAGGTACATACCGGGTATTTGCTCGAATAAAGTGTGTCGGTGCAGTACATACATGCTCCGGTCCCATTGCGTACGTTAATGCGGGGTATGCCTGTACTAGTGTGCAGTTTTTTGAGCACTTTTTTTTCTTGTTGTAGGAATCATGAATAAAGCTTTCTTCCAAGAGAAAATTGTGCCTGAGATTGTGGAATACATCACAAGCGAGTTCCCGGATGGTCACCGTTTCTACCAGGACAACGACCCGAAGCACACTGCGTCAACAGCGCATATCCTTGAGCGCGGTATCAACTGGGTGAAGACGCCAGCGAAGTAAGTGCGGTAACCGTGTCTCATTTGTTCCCACTGTTTTTACTGTGTACTGTATCTTTTAAACTAATTGTCCTTTTTTTCCCCCTCCAATGACAGATCACCAGACTTCAATCCTATCGAAATTGTCTGGCATCAGCTGAAGGACCATATCCGGAAAGTCGTGAAACCCTCCAAAAAGGATGAGTTGGCGCAAGGCATACTGACTTTTTGGAACGGTGTACTCACCGTGGAACGATGCAATAAATATATTGACCATATTGCGACTGTGTTGCCCATTGTAATCGCGCGTAATGGGCAAGCATCAGGAAGGTAGTATAGTACTGTACTGTAGTATTGTAAGTACAGTATGCTACAGGTAAGTATGGCACAGATTTTTTCTTTCCTAGTAGTCAGAGTATACAGTAGTTCCAGTATAGACTAGTTTGACAGTACTAACTGCATACTGCAGTCCAATATGGAGTAGCTATACAGTACACAATGCCATAATACAGTATGCACCTACAGTAACTGCTCAATTTTTTTCTTTCCAGGGAGAGCAGCACCATCCATCTGGTTACAAAGTATTTAACAGTAGCCACAGTATACAGTAGTTCCAGTATAGACTAGTTTGACAGTACTACACAGCACACAATGCCATAATACAGTATACACATAACTGCACTAATTTGTTGTTTTCTTGTCTTTTCAGAAAAAAGGATGGACTGGGGGAGAGGGGGGGGGGTATCGTGTACAGTCTGTGAACTGTTTGTACAGTTAAGTGTACAGTATCTAAACTGCAGTCATGATGTACACAAAACCTCTCCTCTCTCAATGAACTACTGTACTGTACACAGAATGAGGAAGAAGATAAAGATGGAAAAAATTATATTACTATTTATACAGTGTTCGACAATTAATGATAACCACACGCCCGTGGCGTGTGGATTTAGGCCACTGGTGAGTGAATTTAGGCCGCTGCTGCGGCTCTATGAATTCCCCTGCTGGCGCAAAATTTATATATATTTTTTTTAAATAAGTAATCACCCCCCTGATTGGCCTGACGGGAGGAAGAGAGCTGGCTGGCAGCTCTGGGTCAGCCCCCCCCCCCTGCACCCGATGCCAGCTTGCTGCCCGGGGCGGGATGTAGGCTGGGGGGGGGTTCCCGGATGTAGGCTGGGTGGGGGTGGTCCCCGGATGTAGGTTGGGAGGGGGGGGTCCCCGGATGTAGGCTGGGGGGGGGGTCCCCACAGCTGCTGCCCAGGGCTGGAAGACAAGGTAGGCGCTTCCCCTCCGTCCCACGCTCCTTTGGCACCCGCGCGGGCAGGGTCATAGGAGCGGGGAAGAAGGGAAGCAGCCTGGCGGTAGAGGGCGGGGGGTGCTTGTGTGCACGCGCTGGAGGGGGTTGGCAAAGTTCCCGGCCACGTTTCCCCAAAATGGCTGCCTGACCCCCCCCCCAGCATGGCTGCCTGACCCCCCTCCTGGCTGCAGCCTGGGCGCATGCGCGGCTTGCCACGTTTCCCATCGGGGAGGTTGGTGGCCGTGCGCCTGTCCGGCTGTCCCCCCGCTGGTCCCCGATCCTCCCACTAGCCCCCCGATACTCCCACTGGCCCCC
Source organism: Ascaphus truei (assembly GCF_040206685.1). Classification (NCBI taxonomy): domain Eukaryota; kingdom Metazoa; phylum Chordata; class Amphibia; order Anura; family Ascaphidae; genus Ascaphus; species Ascaphus truei. Next base: position 4,931,005 of record NC_134489.1, read on the forward strand.
CGATCCTCCCGCTGGCCCTCTGACCCCCTATCTGGCTCCCTGACCACCCCGATCCTCCCGCTGGCCCCCCGATCCTCGCGCTGACCCCCCCATCCTCGTGCTGACCCCCCGATCCTCGCGCTGACCCCCCGATCCTCGCGCTGGCCCCCTGATCCTACCGATGGCCCCCCGATCCTCCCGCTTGCCCCCTATCCTCCCACTGGCCCCTCGATCCTCCCGCAACTCCTGCCCAATCCCCTGCCATGTGGAGCAGCATGTGGAGGACAAGCAGACCCTGGAGGAACAGGTAGGCCCCTCCCTTCCAATGAATACCAACCCAGTCACCCACCCAGTGAGTGTGTGTCTGAGTGTGTGTCTGAGTGTCTGTGAGTGTGTCTGTGAGTGTGGGTGGGTGTGTGAGTGTTTGTATTTGTGTGTCTGTGAGTGTGGGTGTCTGTGAGTGTGGGTGAGTGTGTCTGTGAGGGTGTGTGTGTCTGTGTGTGCCTGTGGGTGTGTCTGTGGGTGGTTGTGTCTGAGTGTCTGTGAGTGTGGTTGTCTGTAAGTGTGGGTGTGGGTGTCTGTGAGTGTGTCTGAGTGTGGGTGGGTGTGAGTGTGTGTATTTGGGTGTCTGTGAGTGTGGGTGTCTGTGAGTGTGGGTGTGAGTGTGTGTCTGTGTGTGTCTGTGAGTGTGTGTGTGTTTGTGTGTGTGTGTTTGTCTGTGTGTGTTTGTGTCTGTGTGTGCCTGAGTGTTTGTGTGGGTGTGTGTCTGTGAGTGTGTGTGTGTGTGTGTGTGTGTGTGTGTGTGTGTGTGTGTGTGTGTGTGTGTGTGTGTGTGTGTGTGTGTGTGTGTGTGTGTGTGTGTGTCTGTGAGTGTGTGTGTGTGTGTGTCTATCTGTGTGTGTGTCTGTGTTTGAGTGTATGTGTCTGTGAGTGTATGTGTCTGTGAGTGTTTGTGTGAGTGAGTGTTTGTGTGAGTGAATATTTGTGTGAGTGAATGTTTGTGTGAGTGAGTGTTTGTGTGAGTGTCTATGTGTGTGTCTGTGAGTGTGTCTGTGAGTGTTTGTGTGTGTTTGAGTCTGTGAGTGTATGTGTCTGAGTGTATGCGTCTGTGAGTGTATGTGTCTGTGAATGTTTGTGTGAGTGAGTGTTTGTGAGTGAGTGTGTGTGTCTGTGAGTGTTTGTGTGTGTTTGTGAGTGTGTGTCACCCTATCACCCTCTCCCTGTGTCACCCTCTCCCTGTGTCACCCTCTCCCTGTGTCACCCTCACCCTTTCCTTGTCGCCCTCACCCTTTCCCTGTCGCCCTCACCCTCTCCCTGTCGCCCTCTCCCTGTGTCACCCTCTCCCTGTCGCCCTCACCCTCTCCCTGTCACCCTCTCCCTGTCGCCCTCACCCTTTCCCTGTCGTCCTCACCCATTCCCTGTCGCCCTCGCCCTTTCCATGTCGCCCTCGCCCTTTCTCTGTCGCCCTTTCTCTGTCGCCCTTTCTCTGTCGCCCTCTCTCTGCCGCACTCTCTCTGTCTTTGTCTCTCATTCTCTCTGTGTGTGTATTCTCTCTATCTCTCTGTGTCTCTCTGTGTCTCTCTCTTTCTCTCTCTTTCTCTCTCTTTCTCTCTCGTTCTCTTTCTTTCTCTCTCGTTCTCTGTGTCTCTCTTTCTCTGTGTGTCTCTCTTTCTCTGTGTGTCTCTCTTTCTCTGTGTGTCTCTCTTTCTCCTTGTGTCTCTCTTTCTCTGTGTGTCTCTTTCTCTGTGTGTCTCATATCTCTCTCTTTCTCTCATATCTCTCTGTCTCTCTCTCTCTCTTTCTCTCTCTGTGTCTCTCTCTCTCTCTCTCTCTCTCTCTGTGTGTGTGTCTTTCTCTCTCTATCTCAGTGTGTCTCTCTCTGTGTCTCTGTATCTCTCTCTCTCTCTGTGTGTGTGTCTCTCTCTCTCTGTGTGTCTCTATCTCTCTCTGTGTTTGTCTCTCTCTCTCTCTCTGTGTCTCTCTCTCTCTCTGTGTGTCTCTCTCTCTCTCTCTCTGTGTGTGTCTCTCTCTCTGCGTCTCTCTCTGTGTGTCTCTCTCTCGCTCTCTCTCTGTGTCTCTGTGTCTCTCTCTCTCTCTGTCTCTCTCTCTCTCTGTCTCTTTCTCTGTGTCTCTGTCTCTTTCTCTGTGTCTCTGTCTCTTTCTCTGTGTCTCTTTCTCTGTCTCTTTCTCTGTCTCTCTGTCTCTTTCTCTGTCTCTCTCTCTGTGTGTCTCTCTCTCACACTCTGGATCGCTTATTTACCCTATATATCTTAACTGCCCTATACACCGAAATAACCTATACTGCTTTATTCCAGCTCTGACTCAAGCTTCACATGGAAGACATCGGAATCCCCTCTAACCCAGAAGACAGGTAGGAAACACATCCCCTCCAATGTATAACATTGCGGGAATGAGGTACCTGGACATTGAGGGACTGCGGATCAGGTAAGATCCCAGGCGGGATTGCTGCTTTAGATATTGTGAAGCGGGGACGTCCAGACACTGGTTAAGTGGTTCAGGAAACTCGTCATTCACACCTGGCTTTTATTTCTTGATCCGACATTTACACACACACACACACACACACACACACACACACACACACACACACACACACACACACACACACACACACACACACACACACGTAACAAGGACTAATTGTAGTATAATGTAATACAATAAATTCATTTATGTCAAAAACGAATGTTGTTCTGACTAGGAATTTATTAAATGTATTAATTAATGTATTTATTAAATGTATTTTATTTATATATTTCATTTTAAAGCCGGGTTGGGGGCGGGACTAGGTGGCTAGTAGATTTTTTGGTTTGGCGAGTAGATTTTTGGGTGATAAATGAGGAGAAAAAACATTTTTTTTTTTTTTGTCACTCACTCTTGAACTTCGCAAGCAAGCAGTGGTGAATTTAGAGGCGCATGCACAGTAATCATCAGCTAGCTCCCATCCCAAAGAGGATTACACGCAGGTGCAGAGAGGTAATGCTCGGCTAGGGACGGACGATTAAAAACACAATGACAAGCTTTAGAAACGAAATGGCTCTGGAGAGGTGTCTCGATAAGAGTTTCAAATCCTTGAGCGAGCCTTGTGTGTGTGCATGGGGGAGGGGGGTACAGGGTACAGCTGCATGAAGGATTAGCTGTACTGCAGTTCAAAGAAATTGCATCTTTTCAAAAGGCAGGTCATCATAATAATTTGATCCCTACACCCACAAATACAGTACATAAAAAGCACACAAATCATCCTTGTGCAGTCAAACGCACAGGTTCGCAGTCAAAAGCTACAGCACAGATTGAATATCATAATATCAAGTTGGTCTAGGCAGGCTTGTGGAGAAAATAAAAATAAAAAATGAGGAGAAAAAAATGTTGTTTTTTTTTGGTCACTCACTCAAGCAAGCAGTGGTGAGCTTTCAGACACATGCGCAGTAATCATCAGCTATCAAGCAGGAATGTGATTGAAACCAGAAAGACACACATTCAAAGGAATGGTGTGGGAGAGGTCTACTGTACTGTAGATAAGATAAGAAGTTGAAATACTGCAGTGCAGTAAATTATCCTGTGTGTGTGCGGGGACGAGCGAGGGGAGAGGGCTGTACTGTATATGCCGAAATGTGACACTGTTACAACACACGCCTATGCGTTTCAACAATTTTCAAATGAGACATACAGCACTGCAAATGCATGTATAAATATACAAATTTACAATTACTGCGCTCGCACACGCAGACTGTGTACTGACTGCTAAAGTATTAGACTTCCAAGACAACAGCTCACGAACGCCCCAACTGAGTTTTTAGACGGTATTGCAGTATTGCAGACAGCAGTAATAAAATGCTATTACGAGCGCTAAAATACTGCAATACACTCCGGACCAAAAAAAAAAACGCATCTGCTCGCGGTTATCAGAGCGCCGCGGATCTGGCCGCATTAGGATAAAGGCGGCCGCCACTGTACTCTGTGTCACTGTATGTGTATTTCTCTCCCCCTTTTTTAGATACCATTGGATGTCAGTGTGCTCCTGACCTTCTGCTCTCATTACTTAAGACTATCCCAATCATGTTTGAATCACCTTACTGTATTAGTCCATACCACCTCTGTTGAGAGGCTATTCCACAAATCCACCAACTTTTTGAGTGGAAGATTCTTTGTTGCATCAGGGCTCATCCAGGGTGGCGCTGAGTGAGCCACGCGGTCACACTCGCCACAATGAGACACATTGCGACAATGTGTGTGACCTGCGTGAGCCCGGTAGCTGTCCTCGTTGCTCAGTTTCAAGAGTACAAATCTTTTGAATCTGTAGCTCCGACTTCTGATCACATGACCTACTTTACCCAATCAGAGGACAGCAATTCAAAACCAATGCAATACAAGCTCCCAATGCTTGTATTGTATTGCATTGATTGTTGGCTTGCTGTCCTCTGATAGGGAGGGGGGGGACGGACCGGAGAGATGTGAACGGGGGCGGACGAAACGGAGAGATGTGAATGGGAGTGGTTTGGGGGCAAATGGAGTGAGGGGGGAAGGGGGGAGAAAGAGAAGGGGGGAGTGAGAGGGGAAAGGAGAGAATGGGAGAGAGAGGGGAAAGGAGAGAAGGGGGGAGAGAGAGAGAGGAGACAGAGGAAAGGAGAGAAGGGGGAGAGAGAGAGGGGAAAGGAGAGAGGAGAGAGAAAGCAAAGGGATAGAGAGGGTAGGGTCAGGGGAGGGGGAGAGCGCAGGGGAGGGGGCAGGAGAGAGAGCGCAGGGGGGCGAGAGAGAGAGCGCAAGGGGGCGGGAGAGACAGAGAGCGAAGGTGGGGAGGGCGGGAGAGAGAGAGCGCAGGAGGGCGGGGGAGAGAGTGCAGGGAGGGGGGGAGGAGAGAGAGAAATGGGGAGAGAGATGGAGGGGGAGAGAGAGCAGTGAGAAAGAGGGGGAGAGAAAGAGAGGAGGAGAGGGGGGGAGAGAAAGAGGGGAGGGAAGGGGGGGAGAAAGAGAGAGATGTTACTGCAATAGATGCCTCCGCATCCCATTGTCGCCCCCCCCCCATGTCTCATTGACAACCCCCCCACGTCCCATTGACACCCCCCCCTGCGTCCCATTGACACGCTCGCAAATTTCCTCTAGCAGGACAAGATTTGTCTCCTGCTTACATGCGTGTGACTTCACTGCGCATGAGCGCCCGCTCCGCGCTTCCCTTCACCCTGGACGCAGCCTCACTATCTGCACCTGTGGAAAAACCACAAAATCAAATACCTGGATGAGTCAGACAGTAAGATTACCTTCTAAAGAACAATGTCCTGGTGACCGGCCCTTACCCCCTGAACACAAACGTTCATCACGTTCTTTCAGGTCCTCCCCGGGTATCTAATGTGCTCTGCAAACTCCCGCGGGAAAAAACATCCTGCAGCTGGAAAAATCCCTGTGCTGCTCTGGAGGAGCTGATGCCGAAACGTCATGTACGTTGAAAGGAATGATGTGCAGAACTCAATAACTACAATATGATAGTGTCATCTGCTACAGCCTGCAACTCTCCTGTAACCAACCCCATAGCAGTCCCGCAGACCAATAATATTGACATGTAGGAGCATTAATGAAGTAAATAAAGGTACATAGCAGTAATATACTTAAATACGTGTAAGCTTCCAATGTCCACAGTATATCACAGTATATACAGTAAGCATGTGTGGGTCTGAGTGTATCTCTGCTTGTGCAAATCTGTTTATTTATGTATGTGTATCTGTGTTGAGACAATGGGTATCAGTGCTAACAGTATGTCTGTGCAATAGTGTGTGGGCGAGACCAATTTTTGTTGTGGAAAACTCTGGGGGAAAAATTTCCAGAGCGTTTTGTTTTTAAGGATGAAGAATAAATTGTATTTAGTGCTTATAACCAGTTTTGTAATCTGACTGCTATACAAACTGAGAGAACATACAAACTATTTCTACCACATTTCTTTATTTAAAGTTAATTTACTTATTGTACAATATGTAGACATACTGTGTTTTGCTTTGGTCCAGACACTTTTTTCCTACAAAATATGTTACGTTTACTGTGTGTGCATAGTTTGTGTTTGTATCAGTTTGTTAGTGCATTTGTTTAGTGGTGAAGGAGCATCAGATGCAGGCGTTAGGGGTCAGCAGCTACCAAGGGCACCATTACTGAATACAATATCCTCCCCCTCTTTGATTCCTCTCACATATACGCTTACAGCAAAGAAGTGCTTGGTGTTTGTTGATGGAGAATCAATATTATACAGAGCACACAGTATGAGCTAAATAGACATGTAGTAGGGAAACACTACGTGGAGATTAATCCACATGATGCCATGGTCTAGATTGCTCTGGATTTGATAAGGTCAGACAATTATTTCCACTAACAGAACAATCATTTCCAGGCTCAAAATATCAACTTATTGTCCCTTGTAATGCCAGACGCTGAGCAAGACAAAGCAGATGCTGATCTCCTGATCTAAACGTAGGCTGTTACACTGAAGTATCGCAATGCAGAAACATGTACGGGAACGTACTCTATAAAGGACTGCTGTATTCTCACTACTACAGTAAATGCAAATGTTGATTTAATTAATTACACACATCAGAAATAACCATCTGCAACAACTGTGACCCTATGCACAAAATAAAATCAATATACTGTAAGTGGTTTTTGGATATCTACCAGAATCCATCCACCGGCGTTTTGCGGATCCAATGTTAATCCGCGGCGGTGAGCGGCGGATAATCCATTCTGACGTCAGATAAGCGTTCAGCGGAATGCATTATGTGCCCTTGGATAATACAGTTAGGTCTGGAAATAATTGGACACTGACACAATTTTGGCTCTGTACGCCACCACAATGGATTTGAAATTAAACAACCAAGATGCAATAGAAGTGCAGACTTTCTGCTTTAATTCAAGGGGTTGAACAAAAATATCGTATGAAACGTTTAGGAATTGCAACCATTTTCATACACAGTCCCCTTATTTCAGGGGCTCAAATGTAATTGGACAAATTAACACAATCAAAAATAAAATGTTCATTTTTAATACTTTGGCGAGAATCCTTTGCAGGCAATGACTGCTTGAAGTCTGGAATGCATGGACATCACCAAACGCTGGGTTTCCTCCTTTGTGATGCTTTGCCAGGCCTTTACTGCAGCTGTCTTCAGTTGTTGTTTGTTCGTGGGTCTTTCTGCCTTAAGTTTTGTCTTCAGCAAGTGAAATGCCTGCTCGATCGGGTTGAGATCAGGTGATTGACTCGGCCATTGCAGAATATTCCACTTCTTTGCCTTAAAAAACTCCTGGGTTGCTTTCGCAGTATGTTTTGGGTCATTGTCTATCTGTAAAGTGAAGCGCCGTCCAATCAACTTTGCTGAATTTGGCTGAATCTGAGCAGACAATATATCCCTATACATTTCAGAATTCATCCGGCTGCTTCTGTCTTCTGTCACATCATCAATAAACACTAGTGAACCAGTGCCATTGGAAGCCATGCATGCCCATGCCATCACACTGCCTCCACCGTGTTTTACAGATGATATGGTATGCTTCAGATCATGTGCCATTCCAAGCCTTCTCCATACCTTTTTCTTCCCATCATTCTGATACAGGTTGATCTTAGTTTCATCTGTCCAAAGAATGCTGTTCCAGAATTTGGCTGGCTTTTTTAGATATTGTTTGGCAAAGTCTAATCTGGCCTTTCTATTCTTGAGGCTTATGAATGGTTTGCACCTTGTGGTGAACCCTCTGTATTTGCTTTCATGAAGTCTTCTCTTTATGGTAGACTTGGATAATGATATGCCTACCTCCTGGAGAGTGTTCTTCACTTGGCTGGATGTTGTGAAGGGGTTTTTCTTTGCCATGGAAAGGATCCTACGATCATCCACCACTGTTGTCTTCCATGGACGTCCAGGCCTTTTTGTGTTGCAGAGCTCACCAGTGCGTTCTTTTTTTCTCAGAATGTACCAAACTTTTGATTTGGACACTCCTAATGTTCCTGCTATCTCTCTGATTGATTTTTTTATTTTTTTTTGCCACCTAAGGATGCCCTGTTTCACTTGCATTGAGAGCTCCTTTGACCGCATGTTGTGGGTTCACAGCAACAGCTTCCAAATGCGAATGCCACACCTGGAATCAACTCCAAACCTTTTACATGCTTAATTGCTGATGAAATAACGAAGGAATAGCCCACAACTGTCCATGAAACAGCTTTTGAGTCAATTGTTCAATTACTTTTGGTCCCTTGAAAAAGAGGGGGCGACATATTAAAGAAATGTAATTCCTAAACCCTTCCTTCAATTTAGATGTGAATACCCTCAAATTAAAGCCGATAGACTGCACTTTAAGCCCAAATTCATTATTTAACTGTAACTTGAATTTATTTTGGTACACAGCCAAAATAACAAAACTTGTATCAGTGTCCAATTATTTCTGGACCTAACTGTATGTTCGACGAACTGACGGATAGCGAGGACATCCTGAATATAGAAGAAAAGATGACCTCCATGTGACTAGCTCTTCAATAAAATGAAAACGCTACTTATTTTCATACCTCTTCCTAATGCTGTCTCATTATTCAAATATTTCTCATGCCTTTTCAGGGGGCTTCTACCTGACACACCTCTCCTAGGCATGGATCAACAAAGCTCCCTTTAAATCAGGGCTCATAATGTTATCTAAAACAGGACCAATGTTATGTTCTCTGAGGTAACATGGAATCCTTAAAGCTAATTATATGCAAAAACAAAGACGGAACCAGATCTCATTAGCATAGACTTAACGTCATGTTATTGTAGAATAGCGTTGCATTATCTTCTAATAACATTACATTATGCCAGTCTTGACGTTTCTCTCTATACACCTGTTTGCCTCTTGCATTCTGCTCAAGAATATCCTCTGTCTATCCCTTTTATATTGAAAGTTCTCTCCAACTGAAAACCTCTCTCACTTAGGGGCAGATCTATAAGCTCCACTATTGCTCCAGCAATATACTGTAGGAAGCAAAAGTGAATACCCTGGACTAGGACAAAAATAAATTCCCAAGACCTATGCAATGGAAGCCATAGTCGATATATGTTCTCACAACCCAGGGGGAGCATGAAGGAAAAAACAACAGAAAACAAAATCTAAGTGCAGACTGTATCATAGAGTTTAGCAGTGTGTGTGAAAACTTGGCTCTCGTGTACAGCCTACTCACAGGATGGCAGTAAGGTATAGGCAGTAACAGGATCTGTGGAATCTGCAGTGTCTTCTAGGTATAGACAGGATATCTCTCACATTCATGATTCAGGTAGATGGGAACAATGTAAAAATTAAACACAAGCATTTAGCACTCTGACGAGTGACTCAGGAGTAATAGGATGTGGCCACCGCTCACCGCTCACCGCACCGCCGTGGTTTGACCGCTGTACGCCGTGGTACTGTTGGGATCACCTCCAGTGCGTTCCCCGATGCGATACGTCACTTCCGGTTCGCGCACCGAGCTCCGACACGTCACGCCTATTGTCCTATTGGGCGAAACGCGTAGAGTGGACCCGCCCAGGAAGTGCACGGATTGGTCCTGCGAGCTGTTGATCAACAGTAGCACCTTAGCGAATAGCCGCTGTGGTAATGATGCTGCTGTAATGTATTTTTAGTAATAGTGTGCGCATTTAGTTCTGGCTCAGGGACCCCCTGCATCCCGTGTTACAGGCCCCGGTATGGAGCATCGGGTGCCAGTGTCGCCGCCATTTTTATTGCGTCCACGTCGCGTGACATGTGCCATGTAAACAATGGGATACCGGCAACCGATGCCCCAAACCGGGGCCTGTAACTCGGGAAGCAGGGGGTTCCTGAGCCAGAAATCAATGCGGTTCAGCTCAGGTGACCACCTGCGCCCGCACAATATGAATAAAAATACATTTAAACAGCTTCATTACCTTAGCGGCTATTCGCAATGGTAATGAAGGGGTTAAGGCACATTAGCATGTTTATTGGGGACAATTGCCCCCAATAAACATTGCAATACACAACACACACACACCCTGTGTCCCCAACAACCCCTATACCCCCAAACATACATAACATATCTTAATTGTTTGGGATGCACATAAATGATACTACAGGCCGGCGGTGGCCCTCGGGTGGTCCCCGCAAGTGTCCGGGGGCCCCGCTTGCCTGCAGTACCAATTCTGTGCCCCCAAAAAATTATTTAAAAATGCATACGGTAAATACTTTAAAATAAATACACCCCCCCGCACCCTATCACATACAGTAATGGGCAAAATTACTATTATCCACATACTGTATTGATAATAATACATTTGCCCATTTCAAATACAAGAAGCAGCAGAAATAAAATAAATACATCTTACACTCACCTATACCAGGCACCCACGATGAAGGCCGTCCTCTTCCTCACCCTGTCCCTGCCCTCCGGTGCTGCAAAAACTACACAAGAATAAAAAGAGCCCATCTAATGTTCCCTAACCCCTTAATTACCAAAGCGGTTAGTAACCGCCAGAGTAATTAAGGGGTTAACCCACGCTCACCCACTACCCACCCGGGAGGCCAACCCACCCTCCTCCACTACTCACCCGTGAGGCCTAACCACCCTCCCCACTACCCACCAGGGAGGCCTACCCACCCACCCGTGGGGACAATACCCCCTTCACCCACCCCCACTACCCACAATAAAAACACTACAGAGAATAGCCCCACTACCCACCTCATAGGCCCCACAATAAATATTACCATATTTAATAAACATTAATACATAACCCACCCCCTGTGCTCCCATAAAAACATGATTTATTATTTTACATACAGGGTTAATATCCCTGGCCTACGGTAGTCCCCGGTGGTCCCGATGAGTGTCCGCAGGCCCCATAGTGCAACAGAGGGGGTTGCCCACAGGGTCTGGGGGTCTCCGGGTCGTCCCCGCTAGGCGCCGCAAGTGCCCCCCGTGGGGCCGCAGGTGGTACCCGTGGGCGTCCGGGGGTCCTCAGGTGGTCTCTATAGGTCCCCGCAGACCTACGGTACCAACCCTGTATGTAAAAAAAATAAAACATGTCCAACATTTAAATAAATCAATACCCCCCCCAACACCACCACCACCAAACACATGCAGTACAGTAATGTGCAAAATAACTATTATCCAGATATGGATAATAGATTATTTGCCCATTATTAAACACATAAACTAGCATAAATAAATACAGTTCTACTTACCACAGTAATATGATGGATGTCCATGTCAGGATACAGCAGGTGTCCTCCGTTGCCACAAAAATACATTACAAATACATTCTAATGTCCCCTAACCCCTTAATTACCTTATTGGTTAATAACCGTGAAAGTAATTAAGGGGTTAACCCACCCTGCCCTGATACCCACCCACGAGGCCCAACCACCCTTCACAGGCAACTACCCCTACCCTTCAACCATTCATTTGTACAGTGGCTTCATCATGCCCATATATAATATATGTAACTATAATATGGGCATAATTAACCAATATACAAAGAAATGGTTAAGGATTAACAAAACATGCAAAAATAAAAACATCACATTGCAAAATCAAACCCAGCACATCTCAAAATCAAAACACAACATATCAAAATCAAAACAGCACATAGCAAATAAAAATCAAAACATCACATATCAAAATCAAAACAGCACATAGCCAATTAAATATCTAGCAAATGCCGATATTAACCGCTAACGTAATGAAGGGGTTAACTCCACCCGCAGTCCCCCTCAAGGCCTAAACACCCACCTAGGGCCAAATACCACCTTCACCCACCCCCGCTTCCCACAATAAGCCTGGCATGGGTGGTTAACCCTTTCATTGCTTTAGCAGTTAGTCGCTAAGGTAATGAAGTGGCTTTAATTGCATTTTTCCTGTATCGGATGCATGCCGGGGCGCTCCGATGCGGGTATTAAGGGTTATCAGCTCCAGACCCCCGGCATCAATCCGATGCAGGAAAAGGGCCTGATTTTTTCTAAGTCCCGTCTCGCCGCTCACCCGCCGTTCATCCGCAGCTTCTTGACAACTTTTTGTGGCGGGACGATTTGGAGAGGAATTGTCAATTCTAGAATGGTGAGAAGCTAATCGGGACTACTAGAATTCAGCGAGTTTAAAAAAGTGGCAAAAAGATTTCTCTTATCGCCAGCTTCTCGCTGCTTACTGAATCAAGCAGGCGTTTTTGGTGAGAAAGTGGCGAAAAGAACCTTTTCGCCGCTTACTGCATAGTGTCATATGATTTTGTCCCATGCATTACTGATGTGAAGTGCTATGTACCTGGAGGGTGCTATACAAATAAAGACATACATTAATTCATGCACCTATCCAGACCCAACATAGGGACTTTGTTAAAGTTGAAAGAGAGAAAAGAGGGAAATAACGCCAGGAAATAATGCTATGTTTATGATATCGTACCTAACAATACATAGTTACATCGTAGATGAGGTTGAAAAAAGACATACGTCCATCAAGTTCAACCTATGCTAGGAAGGCAAACAAAAAAACCCAGAGTCATATCATCCAATGATATCTCATAAGGGGAAAAATAAATTCCTTCCTGACTCCAAGAATTGCCAATCGGATTAATCCCTGGTTCAACATCCTTCCCATGTATACTTATTTGGTATATCCCTGCATACCTTTCCTTTCTAAAAAGATGTCCAACCTTTTTTAGAACAAATCTATTGTATCTGCCATCACAGTCTCCATGGGTAATGAATCCCACACTGTAATTGCCATTACTGTAAAGAACCATTTCCTTTGTTCCTGGTGAAATCTCCTTTCCTTCAACATTAAGGGATGAAGCCGTGCCCTTTGTACTGCCCGTGGAATAAATAGTTCAATGATGTTACACCCATCCAAACTCTAAACACCGTATTTCAAGGTGTGGCTCTTAGTAATGCCAGGTTTATCTATGACTTAAATAAGATTAAGCCTCTGCTTTAATCTTAATAAACTTTAGTGTATATGCGATTTTATGTTGATGCCTCATTTGCATGGCAGTATCCCCAACATCCTTTCTGCTCTTTACGGCAGAAAACATGGCGTAACCTTATCATTCTTTGAAGATACACTGTTCGTTTTAATGTTAAGTTAGGTTAAAGCCACATTAAGTGATAACGAAGCTTTGTGGATGAGTCCTAATTTTATCATCATCAGGACAAAGATTGACCTAGAGATACCCCCCTCCAAAAAAAACACATGTTGGCTATTACTGTACATGAATTGCTCTTTTAACCACTGATTAAAATGCTGTTGTTCGACACCAAGGGACTGAGACTGCAGCATTATAACACTAACACCAGGAATACATAGAATATAATATTACAGTGAGATGCCCTTCTATCATATCTGGAGTAATACAAATATAAAATGAGCATCTCCCCCAATTAGAATGTCACTACATTTAACCCTAATCTACTCTGTTACATTGAAAGCCGGGCATCGTGCAGATAAACATGCAACTGAAAGCTTTGCTCCCCAGTGATTGTCCCTCTCTCCTATAAGTTTGAGCCTTGGCCAGCCAGATAATGCAGGGATCAGCCTTACTGCTCCCTTCTAATTAACAAGACGGGCATCTGTGTGCAAGGAGAGAGACAGGGAGGTAGACTTGCAGATAGCTAATAGTATTGCAGCTAACTCTGCGCTATTATGTGGTACAGATAAGCAAACACTGGGGTCATACCTGTTAAAAATCCTTCTTATCTCTTCACAAGACCGCTGCCACATATTGTAATTTTTTTTACAGTGTCTTCAATATCTAAATGTTTAAAGTACCTGAGCAGAAGCCTCAGGGGTGGAATACTGTCAGCACAGTAGCTGTGCTTTGGGTTGCCTGGGAGATAACAGGTTAAGGTATTTAAAACCAAATATATTAAGATTAGGAAGTACTACAGTACATGCTACCTTTATTAATTGTTGATAATGACATTTAATAAATCAACACTTTACTGGGCTTAATAACACCTTACGGCTTAGCAGTATTTCTTAAATCTAGTCCACAGAATCATTCATGATTTGCCTCACTAGGCATCCAGCAGATGGCATCAGTATTTGTGTAATTATTGTGTAATTTATTTATTATTCCAATTAAGTACTATCTTATCCCCAGCTGTTCCCAGTGAGTTGCTATGTGAGAAATTACAAAGAGTGTTCATACAATACAGAAAAAGGATAGAACCTATAAAGGTTCTGATTCTGGAAATAACCAAAGTGCTTGCAATCAACAGATGTAGACATACTGTACAACTACAATTACAGCATAGGGAAGTGCTAAAAGGATCTCGTTCTTATCTGTAATATGTGGCCAGGTTCCCGCTCTGGGCTTCCCTGACCCCTTACCTCCGGGGGCGCTGCGGGAGGGCACGGCTGCTGGTGGAGGAGTGCGCGTGCACCCGGTGAGTGCCGGTGGTGGCGGGGAAGATTACAGGCAGTGTGGGCCTTCAGGATGGTGAACGAGTCGCCGGAGGCTCCCGGTACAGGGCGCTGCCATGATTAATAGGCACGCGCATGCGCAAAGGGAGTTGCGCATGTGCAGTGCTCTGTTTGGTCCGGTGGCCATCTTAGTATACCCTGCGCATGTGTAAGACTACAGATATAGCCGGCGGCCCTTATGGAAGGTGCTCTGTGGGAACTACAGCCCCAGAAGGCTATGTGGCATTAGCAGGAGAGACTGATACATTTGGCACGGTCAGATGGAACACGCCAGTCAGAAGAGGGAGCTGGATCAAGCAGGTAGTGTCTCAGAGCCAGTGGCTCTGAGATTAGGCCTAGTATATTCCTCCTTAGGCCCTAGCTAGGCCCGTCTGACAGTAAGTAGCTTGTGGTTGCTTCAGGGAAGGCCCCTTAGATAGGGACGCTTCCCCATTTACTAAGTAGTGTCAGGGACACAGAGGAATATGCCGCATGGTGATAGCGGCCCTGTGGACTGGGATCAGACCAACCACGTACAGAGACTCTTAAAGGTGGGACCCTCCTACCGGAGACCACCCAATGCAGAGGCGGACACCATCGTGGACGGTGATGTCGCTGGATCAGCGGATCCCCATCGCTAAGCTGGCCGCACCAAGTACTGGAGTACTCAGCAGGTACCTCACCAAGTGCACCAACAATACACGGGGTAGCGCTACACCCTACACTCTTGGGTGGGCCCGGACATTAGGTAAAAGGACATCAGGGTATTGTTGCCTAGCACCTAATATACTTTGGGGACACTCATTGATGGTACAGAGTTGGGGTTGCTATACTGTGTGGTACAGTGTACTGTTTATGGTTCATAGTAAAGGTTAATATTATATATACAGACGTGTGTCTGGGCCGGATGTCCCCCACAGTCACCCACCCCTAATCCAGGAGCTGGAAATGATGGTCACTTATCAAGTGGCCTGGGAGTGACCCTACCGCAACTAGTGGAGGCCCTAACTATGTCTTCACAGTCGCAGAATTAGAGAAAACTCAAGGCCTTCTCCGGGATAGTGCCTACGCCTTTAGGAGAAGAAGGGTTGGAGACCTAGAGGGAGCATGCTCTCCACGTGATAGACGAGTGGTCTTGCTCAGAGGCTGTCAAGAGAAAGTGGTTAGCCGAATGCCTCCAAGCCCCGTCCGCACAACTAGTATGGATGCACCGAGACACAGAGGAAGACGTTACCGCTCACGAGTTAGTGGAACTCTTAATCCAATCTTATACCAGAGAGGATGAACTCCTGGCTCAGTTCAAAGCTCTTCGCCAGAAGGAGGGAGAAGAATTATCCGGATTTGTCAGCACGCTCCAACTATCCCTGTGGACACTGCCCTCTAAGAAAATAATTTCGGCCGCCATGGCGGACCAGTACCAGTTCAAACAACTGCTGAAGAGATCACTACCTTCCCACCCAGAAGCCATTCTAATGCGAGTCGCTATTGCCACTGCCGTACCCCCTAGCTACATGAATTTGATGTGGCACATCAGAAAGCACGAAGTCCAGCTGAACATCCAGGCCCCTAAAAAGGCCAAAGAGCCACTCAAGGGTGAAGCCAAGGTAGCGTCAGCTCCGAAGGTCACGGAGACCTACAGCACTGAGGAGGATCCTCCTCCCATGTTGCCTACAACTTAGTCCAGAACGTCTGGGAGAACATCCCCTACTTACAGGGCCCGCATGCACCCAAGTGGTCTCATTTGCTACAACTGTGGCCAGAAGGGTCATTTCTCGCGGGGCTGTCCAGAACCAAAAAAAACCTCCAACTAGAACGTTCCATCCCAAGTCCATGATATGCAAGGTTCAGACCGCAGAAACAACCTCCCCGCATTTAGAGAGTGCACCAGAGAAAAAACCCAATGAAACCTCATCATCGGACGCTTACCGTTGCATAGGACTGGCTGCCATCATCCGTGTCCTCGTGGGCGGCATATACGCATTGGCTTTGCTGGACACTGGGTCCCAGGTGACCATTGTATACCAGCTGTTCTATGATCAACATCATAAACATCTGGCCTTGCAGTCAGCCGACAAGATGAAGCTGTGGGGCCTCAGCAACGAGGCTTACCCCATCGACGGCGTGGTGCAGGTTCGGCTGGAAATGCCCCAGCTGAACACCGGCAAGTCCCACACCATGTATGTGGAGGCGCTAATATGCCCTGAGCCTCGGGAATGCCCAAGTTACCTGATCATATTGGGGACAAACATCGATATGGTGCAGGCGGTGATCAGAACCTACTTGCAAGATGCCGGAAAAATACCCTTGTTGGCCCACCAGATCCACCCAGTGCTACGAGAAGAGTGCTGCAAGATATCGGCCAAAGATGGATATGGTGACCTGTTTAATCACTCCAAGGGATTGACTGAGATTCCACCATGGGAAGAGAAGGTCCTGTATGCAGCCTGCTGCTATCCAGGCCGAGACGAGGCTAATCATCTCTTCTCGCTGGAGAGTACGCCAGAAGAGGACGTCAACCGAGGTTGCAGGCTTCTGCCCGAGATACGAGAATGGAAGTCCTTGATACTGTCGGGGAAGATCCAGGTACTTATACAAAACATCTCTCTGTACACATGCCCCTCAAGTAACGTCAATGGCTGGGTAGGATATACCGATTTACTCCCATTGAGGTGATGGCCACGCAAGTGAACACCGCTGCCGTGCAAGATCCAACAGCTGAGCTGGCATATGACTTTGGGGAGTCAACACTGTCCGCCGAGTGGAGGGATCGACTGATGGCCAAGTTGGACGAACGACGGGAAGTGTTCTCCACCAGCGAGATGGATGTGGGCTGCAGCTGAAGCACCCAGCACACCATCCAGTTAAGTGATACCAGTCCATTCCGGAAATGGTCCCGTCGCATTGCTCTTCGAGATGTGGAGGACGTGGGAGACGTTCTACAAGAGATGGAGACAACGGGGATTATGACAGAGTCCCGTAGCCCATACACATCCCCAAATGTAGTGGTGAGAAAGAATGGGTCAGTCCGCCTGTGTATGGATTATCGGACACTGAATAATTGCACCGTACCCGACCAGTACACTCTTCCTCGGATTGAAGAAATTCTTTATGCACTGTCGGAAAGCCAATGGTTCAGCGTACTGGACCTGAAATCTGGGTACTACCAGGTACCCATGAGTGCAGAAGACCAAGAGAAGACGGCCTTCGTGTGTCCGCTTGGCTTCTACCAATTCAACCGTATGCCCCAAGGCATTTGTGGTGCTCTGGCCACGTTTCAGCGTCTGATGAAGAAGACCATTGGTGACATGAGCCCCTGGGAATGCTTAGTCTACCTTAGTCTAAGACTCTGGAGGAGCATGAAGAACGTCTGATGAAGGTGCTAGATTGATTAGGCCAGGAAGGCCTGAAGCTGTCATTAGACAAATGCCGGTTCTGCTGCACTTCAGTGACCTACGTGGGACACATAGTATCTGTGGATGGAATCGCCATGATTCCGCCAAAGTCGAAGCCGTGGTGAATTGACAAAGACCAGAGAACGTCATGGATCTACGCTCCTGCCTAGGATTTGCGGGTATTATCGCCGCTTTTTTGAGGGGTATTCCAGTAAAGCAAAGGTCCTCAACAACCTGCTCAAAATACACCCTGAGGATACAGGGCGTAAACCCACCTCCGCTCGACTACCGTTTGGCGACAAGTGGACATGCCCCCTGCGACATGGTCGCCATACTTATGTGAGAAGTGGACAAATTTGAAATTGACAATGGTCTACTCTATTGGGTGTTGCAGTACCATAACCACCCGGATAGAAGGCAACTGGTCCAGCCCAGGAACCTACAACATATGGTCCTGAGATCACTGCATGATGACCATGGCTATCACGGCATAGAGAAGACCTTTTGGTTGATACGAGAACGGTTCTTCTGGCGACGGATGCGAGAGTCAGTAGAACTACACTGCTGCCGATACTCCATGCAGGGCCATCTTAACGTATGGGCACGCTGGGCAGTTGCCCAGGGGCCCCACAGCATAGGGGGGCCCCACGTGCCCGGCCCATGCATGCCCCCCAATTTCTCCCCCCGCCGGCACCCCGGCTCCACTCGCTCTCCCCTTGCCCGGCACTCCGGCTGGCTCTTAGGGTTGCCAGGTGTCCGGTATTTGGTTCCCCTGTCCGGTAAAGACATGGGATAGAGCAGGGCTGCTGCTGCTAGGGGGCTGAGCATCTTCTGATTGGTTACTGCTTTGGCAGGAGCATGGAGGGTGGGGCCAAAGAGTGGAGGAAAAGCACACAGCAGAGAGGTGAGGCTGTGTTTGTCTCGGTGTCCTGCCTGTGTGTGTGTGTGTGTGTCTTAGTGTGTCTGTCTATCTGTGTCCTGTCTATCTATCTGTGTGTGTGTGTGTGTGTGTGTGTCTATGTGTCTCAGTGTGTCTGTCTTTCTGTCTGTGTCGTGTGTGTGTGTGTGTGTGTGTGTGTGTGTGTGTGTGTGTGTGTGTGTGTGTGTGTGTGTGTGTGTGTGTGTGTGTGTGTGTGTGTGTGTGTGTGTGTGTGGTGACAGTGCATACAGTACTGGCAACTTTGTTTAATTGCTCACTCACCCTTACTTTTCTTCTACTATACTAACAGTCTTCCCATTTTCAAGATCTATCTGGGAGCGACAGTGTAGGCAGGACCCGTGCACTGCTTTGCTCGGGGGTACCTAACGTTGTTAAGATGGCCCTGACTCCATGTGCATCCAGCGCAAGACCCTCCCCACCAGAGCCGCACCAATGGCTCACCTGAAGAGCTGGTATGTATGGATTTCCCATTGAACCAGACGCCCGAGGCATCCGTAACGGGTTCGTCATCACATGCTACGCTCAAGACTTCCCCACCAAAGACCAGAAGGCCATCATGGTGGTGACGATCTTGTGGGAAAGATACTTTGTGCATTATGTCTACCCAACCGCCTACATTCAGACCAGGGCCGGGACTTTGAGAGTAAACTCATCTTGGAATTACTCCAACTCCTCAACATCACTAAGTCCCGAACTACCCGGTACCATCCAGAGGGAGACGCTCTGCCGGAGCAGTTTAACAGGATGCTACTCGATATGCTCGGTACCCTGAAAGGCGCTCAGAAAAGTGAGTGGAGCAAGCATGTGAAAGCAATGGTAAATGATTACAACTGTACCCGTCATGAGTCCACAGGGTTCTCCCCCTACTTCCTTATGTTCGGTTGAGAAACCAGGCTGCCTAAGGTTGTGCATCTGAGGGTGTCAACCGATGGGGTACACAACACGACGCACTTCCGGTACGTACAAAGACTTCAAGAAAGCCTGCAACAGGCTTACCAGCTGGCCGAAAAGTCTTCCTCCCAGCGAAACGCTAAAAGACGATATGACCATAAGGTTAGACATCAGGAGATTTGTCCTGGAGATGCCGTGCTTCTCCGCAACCTCGGAATTCCCGGTAAACATAAATTGGCTGACCTTTGGTGAGACAGAGTGTTCGAAGTTGAGTCACAAATGCTGGGCCTCCCGGTCTACCGCATAAAAATGTGGATGGACGGGTAAGGGTCTGGCACCAGAATCATCTCCTACCTATTCCACAAGTGGGGGATGACAACCCAGAGATAACAGTTACACCTCTGGATGGTGAGCCAGCAAGATCGGGAGACAACGAAGAAACCATAAATGATACCACCGAGGATTCTATGGTCAAAGAAGAAACAGTGAACGAAACCATAGATAATCCTATGGAGGGACCCTCTCAAAGGATACTTCGAAGTCATGGGGCACCTCCTGAAGGAGCCATGGGTAAAGGGCCCAGACGACAAATGCCTACTCTGGTGGCACCAATGAGCCAACCTCTGGACCCAAGAAGTCCCTGCTTTGTACCAGAAAGTGACTTTACAGAGACATTAGTAACCCCAATGGGAGAGGCTGAGCCTCAGGACTATATACATTATTCCCCAGAGGGAGTGGAAGAAGGGCTTCGCAGAAGCCAGCATGCAAGGTACCCTCCAAACTGGGTAACCTATGACACAATTGGGGAACCCCACTATGAGGCTCAGCAGTGGTCTCGCAGTAAGATCAATTCGGTGATTGTCATGTTCGCTGAAATTGATTTAAAGCCATTACTGTGTAAAGTTGTATTACAGTATATATTCTGCATTATCAGTTATATAAATGATGTTATGTGTTACGCTGTTCCCAAGCGTGGATGGTGGTCTTTTGTCTTTTCGCCAGGGGGAGAATGTGGCCAGGTTCCCCCTTTGTACTTCCCTGCCCCCTTACCTCCGGTGGCGCTGCGGGAGCGCGTGGCTGCCGGCGGAGGAGTGCGCATGCACCCGGCAAGCACCGGTTAGTGGCGGGAAAGGTTGCAGGCAGTGTGGGCTTTCAGGATGGCGAGCGGGTCGCTGGAGGCTCCCGGTATAGGGGGCTGCCATGATGAATAGGCATGCGCATGTCCGAAGGGAGTTGCACATGCGCAGTGCTCTGTTAGGTTCGCAGCTATCTTAGTACACCCTGCGCATGCGCAGGACTATATATATAGCCGGCGGCCATTAGGGAAGGCACTCCGTGGGAACTACAGCCCCCAGAAGGCTATGGGGCATGAGCAGGAGAGACTCCCTACACTCTTGGGTGAGCCAAGACATTGGGGAAAAGGACATCAGGGTATTGGTGCCTAGCACCTAATGTACTTTGGGGACACTCATTGGTGGTACAGACTTGGGTTTGCTATACTGTGTGGTACAGGGTAATGTTTATGGTTCATAGTAAAGGTTTGTGTTTATATAAATACAGACGTGTGTGTGTATTACTGGTATTTTTCCTGGGAGGGGCTTATCCTGCTGCATCAGGATCCCTTTCAGGTGGAGGCGTCCAAGTTTCCCACCCATGCTGTATGTGTATCCCAAGGGCAGTACAAAGGACTTGGGGTCATCCCTTGAGGTTGGAGGAAAGGAGATTTCACCAGCAACAAAGGAAAGGGTTCTTTACAGTAAGGGCAGTTAAAATGTGGAATTCATTACCCATGAGACTGTGATTGCAGATACAATAGATTTGTTCAAAAAAAAGTTGGACATCTTTTTATTTTTTTTTAGAAAGGAAAGGTATACAGGGTTATACCAAATAAGTAACATGGGAATGATGTTGATCTAGGTAGTAATCTGATTGCCAATTCTTGGAGAGGATGGAATTTATTTTTCCCATTATGAGATAGCATTGGATGATGTCTCACTGGGTTTTTTTGTTTGCCTTCCTCTGGATCAATATACTGTAAGTACGGATATAGGATAAAGTATCTGTCGTCTAAATTTAACATAGGTTGAACTTGATGGACGTATGTCTTTTTTCAACCTCAACTACTATGTAACTATGTAACAATGTAACTGTGTGAGCACATTATAAAATATAAGGGGCGCACTGAATAAACTCGAATAAATCAATGATCTCAATCGTGACTTTAAGGGAGTGTATGTGATGAATACAGTAATTGTAAACTGAAAATCCTACAAACAGTTCAAGAGGGCACTTGAATATAAAGGGGACCGTATCACAGGTATCTGGAAGTGGACTCTCATTTCCATATGTACAGTAGCAGTGTAGTCAGCTGAAGTTACTGCTCCTCCATTTCAAACAGCATGTTACATAGTTACATAGTTACATAGTAGATGAGGGTGAAAAAAGACGTACATCCATCAAGTTCAACCTATGCTAAATTTAGACAACAGATACATTATCCTATATCTATACTTACTTATTGATCCAGAGGAAGGCAAACAAAAAACCCCAGTGTCATATCATCCAATGATATCTCATAAGGGGAAAAATTAATTCCTTCCTGACTCCAAGAATTGGCAATCGGATTAATACCTGGATCAACATCCTTCCCATGTTTACTTATTTGGTATATCCCTGTGTACCTTTCCTTTCTAAAAAGATGTCCAACCTTTTTTTGAATAAATCTATTGTATCTGCCATCACAGTCTCCATGGGTAATGAATTCCACATTTTAACTGCCCTTACTGTAAAGAACCCTTTCCTTTGTTGCTGGTGAAATCTCCTTTCCTCCAACCTTAAGGGATGGCCCCGAGTCCTTTGTACTGTCCGTGGGATGGATAGTTCTTTTGAAAGCTCCTTGTATCGTCCCCGAATATATTTGTATATAGTTATCATATCGCCTCTTAGATGCCTCTTTTCTAATTTAAATACATCTAATTTAGCTAGACTCTCCTCATAAGATAGATTGTCCATCTCCTTTATTAATTTGGGGGCTCTTCTCTGCACTCTCTCTAGTTCCATAATGTCTTTTCTTAGGATTGGTGCCCAAAATTGTACTCCATATTCAAGGTGTGGTCTTACTAATGCTTTGTAAAGAGGCATAATTATGTCTACTTCCCTTCCATCCTTTGCCCGTTTTAATGCAAGATAAGATCTTGTTTGCCTTTGCAGCTACTGCATGTCTTTGGGCACTATTGCTAAGCTTGCTGTCTACAAGCCCTCCTAAATCCTTCTCCATCAAGGATTCCCCCAATTTATCCCCATTTAATTTGTAAGTCGCCTTTTTATTTTTGCCCCTTCTATGTGACGGGAAAAGAGAGAAGAGACAAATAGTGCAGATCAATAAAGTTTTTCTGAAAGAAAAAAGGACACAGTTCGGTGTGCACTGAAACGTTACCAGTTCTTTACAGCATTTTGATGTAAATGATGATCACATGGAGCTTCAGGGGTTTAGAGTGGTCCCACTGGGACACTGTTTCCGACTCTGCCAAACCTTCCCGATCGACACCCTCTGCAGACCACCCACGTCAACCTTCAAGTATCGCAATGTTAGCGGCTTGACCCGTCCTCCTAATCGGGGTACAAGTGCAAACTATTTTTTTTATAGTTACATGCACATATAAACACTATATCTATCTATCTATCTATCTATCTATCTATCTATCTATCTATCTATATATATATATATTATTTTTTTTACAAATATATATATATATATATATATATACACTATTATTTACATATACAGACAAGTGCTAATGTCTATAAAAGAAAAAAAAGGCAGGCACTCACAAAATAGTGAAAACATTTTAAACACAAAAATTATCAACTTCTCGGCCTTAACAGAGATCTTTTTCAAGACGGAAACGTGAAATTGTTTGTCATTAAGACTATCCCACTATTTTTTTAATAGTTTTATATCTTTATTGCAGGAGTGCTGTCTTCTCTACTTTGTTTGTGTACTCACAGGATGATATGCATCCTGTTCTTTCCAATGACTTGGAAATGGGAGACAATTGGTTGGATGTCTTGGAGGATACTCCTACAAAGGGTTTGGTGTCCACTGCCTTTAAACCTAAATCCTTATTCTATCCTTATCAATCGAGAGGTAGCTATATTGATATGTTTTATACACTTGTTTTGAAGGATTTTGAAAAATTATGTTTGGATTCGCCATTTATCAAGGGCAATCTGTCAGTGGGTAAATCTGAGGCACTCAAGGAGTTGAAGCGGTTGAAAGATCAGATTGTGTTAAGGCAGGCCGACAAGGGAGGTAGCATTGTGGTTCAGAACCGGGAGGAATACGTGGCTGAGGCAATGAGATTGCTTTCAGATAAAGCTTCTTATGTGGTCTTGAAAGTTGACCCCACGTTGGATTATGAGTTGGAGCTATGCTCCCTATTAAAGGGAGCTCTTGATGGTAAACTTATTACTAAAGATGAATTTAAGTTTCTCTATATTGCCAACCCACGTATTCCTATCTTCTATCACCTCCCTAAGGTGCACAAGAGCCTCGAGAACCCGCCAGGTAGGCCCATTGTGTCAGGGGTGGAGTCTATGACGTCGAGCGTGTCCAAATAGGTGGACCATTTTTTACAAACTTATGTTGTCCATCTTTGTTCGTATATTAGGGACATGCTCCACGTCATAGACTCCCTCTCTTTTATTCAGTGGAAATCAACTTATAAATGGGCCAACTGTGACGTTCAATTTTTATATACATGTATAAATCATGGTAAGGGTCTCGAGGCGGTTGGGCATTTTTTGGGGGGTGATGGAGGTTTATGTGAATTACAGGACAATTTAATCCTCTCCCTTGTCGGCTTTATCATTGGTCACAATTATTTTCTGTTCGGGGAGAGCTTCCATCTCCAGACCTGTGGTACGGCCATGGGCACCACGTTTGCCCCCAGCTATGTAAACCTATTTATGGGTTATTGGCAGTCCAGATTTATCTGGCCCAGTGCACAGCTAGGGGCGAGCTTGGTGTTCTATGGCCGGTACATTGATGACATCTTGATCATATGGGATGGAGATGGGGGTGACCTCGAGCAGATACTAGCCGACTTTAACTCCAATGACATGGGCCTCAGATTTACCCATCAGATTAGTACATCAAATATAGTCTTTTTGAATTTGGAATTGTCGGTATGTTCAGATTTGAACATCAATTCAAAGGTGCACTTCAAAGACATGGCGGTTAATAGCTAAATACACGCAAAAAGCAGCCACCATTCCAAGTAGCTATGCAATATCCCCCTCAGTCAGTTCAATAGACTGAGGATTAATTTGCTCGTCCGACCAGGTCTTTGAGGTGCAATCCTGTCATTTTATCGAGGATTTCAAACATAAGGGCTATAATATGTCTCTAATGCAGGAGGCATTCAACAAGGTTAGGTCTGTAGAACGTGTGGATTTATTAGCCAAATCAAAGCTAAAATAATCTGCTCAATCCATGGCTTTAGAAGGCAAGAATAAAAACACCAGTGGTGTTAAATTTATCACAAAATACAATGGCTATTCTAATAAAATTAAACAGATTATGAATCGCCATTGGAAAGTGTTGCTTTCAGATCCACACCTAAACAGTCAGTTTTCTACTATGGCACCATTGTTTTTTTCGTAAGGATTTAAACATTAAAAACATCTTGGCCCCAAATAAACTTAGAGATAACACACTGGGTAATGGAGGTCAATATTTAGTACCTGGGAATGCCAAATGCGGGAGATCCAGATGTATAATGTGTAAACATCTTCAGTTATCGGACACTTTTTCTTCATCTAGTAATCAATCTGTGTACACATTAAAAAGTCCAATCAATTATCTCTCAACCTATATAGTGTATATCCTTTCTTGTTCGTGCAATCTACAATATGTGAGTCGCACGAAAAGAGCACTGTGTGTCAGATTCCTTGAGCACAGACGTGCTATTATCAAGGGGGTTTTGGCACATAGTGTTCCTCGTCATTTTGCCCAAGTGCATTCCAAAGATCCCAGGGGACTTAGTATTATGGGTATAGAGAGTATTCCCAGTACCAAACTGGGTGGGGATAGATTTAAGTCACTCTGTATAAGAGAATCATTTTGGATTTATTCTCTCGATACGTTCTCGTCCAAGGGTCTCAATGAGTGCTTGGATACAAGCACACTGGTTTAGTGTTCTTTCTTTTGCTGTTCTTTGCCTAACTGCTCAGGTTACTATAGAGATTTCTCTCTCCCCCTGTCTAAAATACTTTCAAGTGTTAATTGGATAGGGCTCTGTGTTTTTGGAGGGGTTTTTTTTCTGTAGATTATATTTTTTATCTATATTCACAATAGGTGCTTAATTTTCAAGTTCATAGTCAATCCAGTTCTACTGTATTAGTATTATAATTTTTAGCATAAGTACATTTTTATAATATTATCATTTTTTTGATTAATAATAAACGCAAAAATATTAATTATCATTTTTTACAGTATATGTATTTCCTTTTTTTATTGTGTAATATGTTGATTGTTCAAATGAATATTGTTGTTGTTGTGTTGATCCCACTACACATAAGGAGTTATATATGGTTATATACACATGAAATGTTATATTTATTTGCGTTATGTGATAAAAAATAGTATACTATAGCTAAGATTTATTATAGATATAGGTTCCAATTTAATTGGTTTATTTTTTCATATTTGATGAATGTTAGATTGGTATTAGTAGGTTACTTTTATGGTACTGCAAGTATTAGAAGTGATTAGATTAATTTACTTAATAGGTTGGGTTATTCTAAGTGTATGGTGTGAACAACACAAGTATTGATGAATTATTGTGGATTTTTTAAAATGCATTAATGTTTATTTAATTTTGTAAACCTCCGTTTTGTGGTGAATCAGGAATTATGGTATGAGAATAAGTTTGCATCATTCAGCTATTTCATTGGCTGTCACTGACCAAGCAAACATTCCCTGATCAAGTCGCCCTTGTGTGACAAAACGCGTAGGGTTGGTGACGTCATCGCGTTTGGGTGTGTGTACACGGAGTCCCTGGGCGACCCTGCGATCCAGCAAGCTGCATTTTCAAGTGCTGGCAACTATTCTATGCAAGAGCAGAGGACGTGGAGGCACTAATTGACTCAGTTTTTTGGCGCCAACTCGTGACAGGAGCTGGTGGTGGCTACAAGCTGTACAGATGTACCCTGCCTACCTGGAACTCCACTCACACTCGCAGATGACTACACATAGAAATTTCTCTCCCACGTATGGTTGCTTTTTTTAAATCCTGTAAGTGCATTTCCTTTGGGCTGCAGTTTTTTAAATAAATGTACTTTATTTTTTAAACAGTTACGTGCAAAAGAGCTTGCGTTTCTGTTTGTTTTTTGTTCATATATATATATGAGTTATGTGCTGTATTTAATACATTCATTTTCATTCACCTGAGTGCTGTCTCCTTTTTACTGCTATGCGGTAATGTATACTTTTATTATTTATATGGGACATGCACCTATTCATTATTGAATTTCTATTGGAGTACCAGTGATTTTTTATCATATATATATATATATATATATATATATATATATATATATATATATATATCTATATCTATATATATATATACAGACAAGAAACATACAGCACAGATCTTAACAGTATGTTTAAGCGGAGGAAAATATACACACCACCTATTAAGCCAATACAATTTTAAATGAGGTACATACCCTGGGTTACAACTATCCCTACAAACTGCAGCCAGATTAGGTCTGCGGCTCCACAATCGCCGCCATGAAGATTTGCAGAAGCGTGACCTAGGCGCAAATAAGACAGGGAAGAGAAGAAACACAAAAAGGAATCATAGGGCAGTATATCTGGTTATTAACAGACTATAGGATGGTAAGAGATGCGCTTACACAGGTAAATTAGTTCAAAGCCTGTAATCCTCTATGGGACTCACGAACACAGCTACTGCAGCTCCTCTCCTTGGCCTCTGGATCTCAGGAATACTTATCCACGGGAACTCAGCAGCGGCTGCAGCAGTCACAGATGGTCTCTGGAAGCCACTTGTCTCTATGGATGGATCTCACAAGGGGGGGGGGGGGTAGGGAGGGAATAAAGGGAGGGACAATATATGTGTAAAACCTTTTTAATCTAAAAATAAACTCATTGTAAAAACAGGTAATCAACTCACATTCTGTGAGTGAATTTCGGGCAGTAGAGAGTGATTTAGCGAGTCTCTCACACTCGTGTACAGAGGCGCCGATTACCAGTCCTCTTCGCGTTCACGGTCACTTCCGTGTCACGTGGTATGACGCGGTATGACGCGACTCGGCTCTCGCGGGAATTGGTATCTGTCAGTGCAGGGAATCACCGCCGTAGCTCCTTGAGAATGTCTCTCTGCTTGGTGCCTCGGCGTCTCTCTTTCTGCTCCAAAAAAAACGCTGGCCCTACGCGTTTCTCCACTTGGGCTTCGTCAGGGGCTGCTAATTGTTATCTAATCCCTACCAGGGTATTTATATGTACCTCCCCAAAGTGATTGGCTAAAACGTGATTGAATAATATCACAGCATAAAGACAACGTAAAACATGTTCTGGACCATATACATGTAATTATCGTAAGAGAGAAAGACTATGCAAGTTTAACATAATATACTGCAGTGTGTATACAATTGGATGTTAAACTTGCATAGTCTTTCTCTCTTACGATAATTACAGTTAGCCGAGACTGACGAAACGCGTCAGGGAGCGTCGTGACGTCAGACGCACTGACATTCAAGTCTACATTCAGCACAGGAGCGGATTGATCCTAGCGCTAGTGCTGCAGGCACTATACACACGGAACTTTTGTCTGGGACTATTCACAGCACACCAGCCCTGGTAAACTGCTGGTACGCTGCATATTTGCCAAACGGAGCCTGGGAATGCCCCCAAAGTCTGCAATTTGACCGGATGACCTACATCAGTCCTGGAATCTGCTGAGACGCTGCTCCTTCACCAACGGAGCCTGGGACTGCCCCAAGAGCTTGCAGTTAGACCGGATGGTGGTGATTATTATCACATATGCTTGATTTTATTGTACTTCTTGTAAGTGCGTTTTTTACCCCTCCCTCCCCCCTCCCCCTCATTAAATATACTTTTATACGCTATGGGCGTGCGCTCTCTCCTCTCTTTTCCTTTATATATATATATATATATATATATATATATATATATATATATATATATATATACATGTAGAGGTATCAGTACCGTGTTAGCCGAGCTTCAATAATCAAAAAATAAATAGATGATACCGTTCTGTGGCTAACGAAATGCTTTTATTTGTGCGAGCTTTCGAGATACACTGATCTCTTCTTCCGGCGATGTTACAATGAATGAAGCATGGATTACTTAAAAACAGTGTCTCTTGGAATGTTATCTGTGCTGTTCCTTCCCCCGGTGTGGATGTGTTTTATGGCTAGAGGTGTCAAAGGGTAACTGAAGGCAACTGAAGAAAGAGTGTGTATGTGTATCAGTGTGAATAAAAATGAATGGAGAGCCCACAGTATAAACAGTGCTCTACACAAGGTGTGTGTGGAGTGAGAGGGATATAAATGGTGTGGGTGGGTGTGGAAATGTGAGAGTTTGTAGCACAACTAAAAGTGTGTGTGGATACTATGTGGTCCCTATTGGTGTATAGGGATTGAAAAATAAGGAGTATTAGTATGTGTGAGAGACAGCTGTGTGTGCATACATATAGCACAGTATGTACAGACATGGCCTTTAGCGCTCATGGGAAGAGAGTTCGCTAGTGTCAGTAATGACTCATAAAATTTCGATCTCTGTTTAGGCCACTGCTAAGTGTCCCGAACAGTTGCATAAATTTGTATTCATGCAACCGTCTCTCTTTCGGGGTTTTAAGATTACCTTTGAGTATGGCAACCCTCAGATCGTTCATCTTAAGGCCAGAGTCAGAGAAATGTTCGCCAACAGGACTGTCTCTTGTTCCGCGTGTGATGCTGTGGCGATGCAGGTTCATTCTCTTGTTTAGCCCCTGTCCTGTCTCACCTATGTAGTAGCAGCCCCCTGGGCATTTCATGCACATGATGAGGTACACGACATTGCTGGAGGAACAGGTCTCACTCCACACACACCTTGTGTAGAGCACTGTTTATACTGTGGGCTCTCCATTCATTTTTATTCACACTGATACACATACACACTCTTTCTTCACTTGCCTTCAGTTACCCTTTGACACCTCTAGCCATAAAACACATCCACACCGGGGGAAGGAACAGCACAGATAACATTCCAAGAGACACTGTTTTTAAGTATACCTTTTGCTTCATTCATTGTAACATCACTGGAAGAAGAGATCAGTGTATCTCGAAAGCTCGCACAAATAAAAGCATTTCGTTACCCACAGAACGGTATCATCTATTTATTTTTTGATTATATATATATATATATATATATATATATATATATATATATATATATATAGTGGTTGACAAATCACCAAAAAATCTACTCGCCACACAAAAAAATCTACTCGCCACCTAGTACCAAACGTGTGCTGCTTGGGCCAATATTTACTCGCCCGGGGGTTAAATCCACTCGCCCGGGGCGAGCAAATGTATTGGTTTGTCGAACACTGTGTATATATATATATATATATATATATATATATATATATATATATATATATATGTGTGTGTGTTCGACAATCCTATACATTTACAGGCCCGGGGCGTGTAGATTTAACCCCCGGGCGAGTAAATATTGGCCCAAGCAGCACACATGTTTTTTTTTTAAATTTCCCTGCTCGCGCTGAAAAAAATAAAAATAAAAAAAACTCCCCCTACCTGACAGCTGATTGGCGCACGCTCCCAGGCTTTGTGGGCGCGTGGCCAGGCTCTATATGAGCCCGCCCCCAACGAGCGGCCATTCTTTTTGCCCGGACATCTGTTGGAGGGTAAGTACTCGCCATGCTGCGGCCCCTCTGCTCCTTCCCTGCGATCCCCCTGGTCCCCACATGGCTCCCTACTCCCCACCGTGGCAGCTCTCCTGTCCCCTGGTCCTGTCCCCTGCTCCTGTCCCCTTCACCTGCTCCTATCCCCTGCTCCTGTCCTCTGCTCCTGTCCCCTGCTCCTGTCCCCTTCCCCTGCTCCTGTCCCCTGCTCCTGTCCCCTTCCCCTAGATCCACCGATCGCTGCCCGGGGCGGGAGGTCCTCGCTGCTGCAGCCCGGTTGGCGTGCGGGGGGGGCCTCGGCCCTCACCCCTCACTACGTGCCTCCCATGCGCCAGCTAGCTTCATGACGACGCAGCCGCCGCATGAGGAGGAGGGGATGTCGGGGAGTGGCGGCCACGGCAGGGCTGACTGTCCCCTGGGGCACCCGCTGGGGGATACCTCACCACGTGCCTCCCACCCACCCTGCTGATTGGGGGGGATGTTGGCCTGCCCCCCCCCCCTCCCAGGAGTGTGGTGCTGGTCGCGGCCTTTCCTCCCCTGTGTGTGTGTGTGTGTGTGTGTGTGTGTGGGAGAGTGTGTGTGTGAATGAATGTGTATGTGTGTGTGGGAGTATGTGTATGTGTGTATGGGTGTATGTGTGTGACAGTCAGTCACCCCCCCAGTCAGTCACCCCCCCAGTCAGTCACCCCCTCCCAGTCAGTCACCCCCCCCCCAGTCACCCCACCCCCCCAGTCAGTCCCCCCCCCCAGTCAGTTACTCCCCACTAGTCAGTCACCCCACCCCCAGTCAGTCACCCCCCCAGTCAGTCACCCCCCCAGTCAGTCAGCCCCCAGTCAGTCACCCCCCCCAGTCACCCCACCCCCCAGTCAGTCACCCCCCCCGTCAGTCACCCCCCACAGTCAGTCACTCCCCCCCTAGTCAGTCACCCCCCCCAGTCAGTCACCCCCCCCCCAGTCAGACACCCCCCCCCCCCCAGTCAGTCAGCCCCCAGTCAGTCACCCCCCAGTCAGTCACCCCCCCAGTCAGTCACCCCCCCAGTCAGTCACCCCCAGTCAGTCACCCCCAATCAGTCACCCCCCCAGTCTGTCACCCCCCCCCCCCAGCCAGTCACCCCCCCCGTCAGTCACCCCCCCCCCCAGTCAGTCACCCCCACCCCCCCCAGTCAGTCACCCCCCACCCCCCCAGTCAGTCACCCCCACCCCCCCCAGTCAGTCACCCCCACCCCCCCAGTCAGTCACACACCCCCACTCTGTGTATCACTCACCGTTTCTCCCCTCTGTCTCCCCCCTACACTCTCTCTCTCTCCCCCCCACACTCTCTCTCTCCCCCACACAGTCTCTCTCTCTCCCTCCCACACTCTCTCTCTCTCCCCCCACACACTCTCTCTCTCTCTCCCACACTCTCTCTCTCCTCCCACACTCTCTCTCTCTCTCTCTCTCCCCCACACACTCTCTTTCTCTCCCCCACACTCTGGATCTCTTATTTACCCTATATATCTTACTTGCCCTATACTTCACCGAAATAACCAATACTGCTTACTTCCAGATCTGACTCAAGCTTCACACGGAAGACATCGGAACCCCCCCTAACCCTGAAGAGAGGTAGGGAACACCTCCCCTCCAATGTATAACATTGCGGGAATGAGGGTACCTGGACATTGAGGGACTGCGGATCAGGTAAGATCCCAGGCGGGATTGCTGCTTTAAATATTGTGAAGCGGGGACGTCCAGACACTGGTTAAGTGGTTCAGGAAACTAGTCATTCACACCAGGCTTTTATTTCTAGATCCGACATTTACGCACACACACACACGTAACAAGGACTAATTGTAGTATAATGTAATACAATAAATACATTTATGTCAAAAACAAATGTTGTTCTGACTAGGAATTTATTAAATGTATTTTATTTATATATTTTATTTTAATGCGGGGTTGGGGGTGGGACTAGGGTTGGGGGGCGGGACTAGGGGCGGGGTTGGGGGCGGGACTAGGTGGCAAGTAGATTTTTTGGTTGGGCGAGTAGATTTTTGGGTGATTTGTCGAACACTGTATATATATATATATATATATATATATATATGTATGTCAATAAGAGTGCTACTGAGCGTGGCCAATATATACAAACAAAAGACAGGGGTGCCCAATGCATCCAATTGACAAAACATATAAAGTAAAAAGTATCAAGTTTAAATACTTCAATATAATAATATACTGTGTATGTGTATGTGTATGTATATATATATATATATAAATATATATATTATACACAAAGTAGAGGACGGCACTCCTGCAATAAAGATATAAATATATAATGACCACACACACACTCGGTAGAGTGCCTGTACAGGCAGATGTGGTGCAAGGTAGCAAGGGGGTGGCTGTAAGTCAGTAAGGGTCACGTTAGTGATCCAAAATACCAGCACAGCACAGGAGGGGAGAAAATAGGGTATGTATTTAGTCCAACAAACTAACATTTAGCCCGAGATTTTGGTCCCCAGGGGGACCTGAGAAGATAACGTCGGGTAAAAAAAATATATATATATATATATTATATATAATATATATATACACATATACATATATACCATACCGGTAGGGTATATATGGAAGACAGACAAGGGTGCCCACTGTTCAGTGAGCCAGTTACATTCCAGAATAATGTATCCCATTTATAAATAATCTGGATATGAGGTAGATTCTCTGTGTTTAACTTGAATGCGGCATTTGTGTATTAATGTTTTCCAGCCGAGGGCCTGAGGCAGTTTTTCTTTTACTGCTGTTTATTTATAATTAAATAAAAAAATAAGTAACCCAATCTCATTACTAACACATTTAATTAGGAATTGACTCAGGTTAGCAGAATGTTGCTAAGTAACGATCTTTTTCAAGAAGAAATAAATAGCCCTGTAATTCCATTTATTTTACATGTTAATTCGCTATTCATCATGCTGACATTGGTAAACGGTGCCGTAGAAAACTCACTTTGAAAAGATTTTGTTGACATGAAACTGTTCAATTATGAAAAATTACTCAGACTAAATGCACAACATTTTCCTTTTACACACGCTACAGACAGGCTGCCAACTAACTAGTTCAAAGTCAGTGTGTGGTACCAATATCACACACTTCTGAAAATCAATCCCTGCTCTGTGTTTTTGAAGATAAAACAGTCACTCGTTCTGCCTAATTATCCGGGTGAACAGAAAATATAAATTCTGCATGAAATAAGGCAGAAACTAGCTAGTTCAACGTTTTTGACCTGATCTGCTACAGTAAATAATTAGTTCCATGTTTCTCTCCGTATCTGATAACTAACTACAATGTTTCTCATAGGATCTGCTAACTAACTAGCTCAATTTTCTCATTGGATCAGCTAACTAACTAATTCGATGTTTCTCACTGGATCTGCTACCCAACTAGTTCCATGTTTCTCTCTCGATCTGCTAACTAACTACTGTAATTCCATGTTTCACACTGGATCTGCTAACTAACTAGTTCCATGTTTCTACCTGGATCGGCTAGCTAACTAGTTTCATGATTCACAGGAGCTGCTTATTGAAACACACATTACTGCTACATTATACTTCACATCGTTTGTTCATTACAATTTTATTTTCGTATCTCCACTTTCCCAATTATTACTAAAATCTTCCTCAAGTACAAAAAAGATTTGACCCAGTTTTTAATAACTGTAGATCTTTTTTTCACAGTCACTTCAACCTCTCATTCCCCAATTACCATCACACTTTAACCACTCAATTTACAGAAAAAAAATAAAAAAACACCTTCACATTTATATCTGGTCATCACTAATGTGCACAGCACAGCACAGCACAACCCACGAACGTTCCTCCGGACCATAGCCCTTCCAGTGGACAAGGAACTGGAGTTTGTTTTTAGACCAGCGAGTATCAACGAGGGATTGGACATCGTACTCTTGTTGTCCTAGGGTGGAGACTGAGCTAGGTTTCCGAGAGGGATCTGGAAAATGAGAACTGTGTACAAAGGGCTTAAGGAGGGAGGCGTGAAACACAGAAGGAATCCTCATCGTGGGGGGTAGGTCAAGACGATAAGTGACTGGGTTGATTTTCTCTAAGATCTTGAATGGGCCCAGAAATCTTGGAGATAGTTTAGGCGATGGCGTTTTGATCCTGATATTCCTTGAGGACAACCACACCCTGTCACCAGGTTTGAAAGAAGGCCCAGGTTGACGATGACTATCCGCCTTGGTCATTTGTTTGGCAACCGCAGATTGTAGGGTTTTGAGGATCCTTTTCCAAGATTCCTGTAGGGTCGTAACATGAGAGTCGGCCGCCGGAACGCCAGAAGGGGAAGAAGAGAGAGGAAGACTACTGGGGTGGAAGCCGAAATTAATAAAAAAGGGAGACTCCTGGGTAGACTCATTTTTGAGAGAGTTGATTGCAAATTCGGCCCATGGCAAAATATCCACCCAGTTGTCCTGTGAGTCAGATACGAAGCATCTTAGATATTGCTCTAGGGTTTGATTCATCCTTTCGGTCTGACCATTGGTATGAGGATGGTATCCAGAGGATAACAAGAGAGAAATTCTGAGTCTCTGGGAAAATGCTCGCCAGAACATAGAGGTGAATTGAGATCCACGGTCAGAGACAATAGAAATGGGAACGCCATGTAATCTAAAAATTTCTTTGAAAAAAACATCGGCCAGAGTAGCAGAATTAGGAAGGCCCTTGAGGTGAATAAAGTGTGAATGTTTAGAGAATCTGTCTACTACGACCAGAATGGTGTTCATTCCTTTGGAATTGGGCAATTCGACAATGAAATCCATCGAGATATGTTTCCAGAGTTGTTCCGAAATGGGAAGAGGCAAGAGGAGTCCAGACGGTTTGTGGTGGAGCGTTTTACTCTGGGCACATACAGGACAGGCACTAGTAAAGTCGAAAATGTCTTTGTTCATCTTCGGCCACCAAAATGTCCGTTTAATGAGATCTGCCATCCTTTTGAAGCCTGGAGGACCGGCTGCTCTAGAAGAATGACCCCAAAGTAAAATTTTATGGCGAAAGCGTGGAGCTGCGTATAGGCGTCCTTCTGGTACCCTGAACCTGCTGGGAATGTGAGCTTGAGCTTTGTTGATTTCGTCCAACACCTCGAAGTTGTTAGCGGAAATGATACATTTGGCAGGAAGGATAGGTTCCGTGGTTTCATTAGCTTCGGTTTCCATGGCGAACTGACGAGAGAGAGCGTCCGCTTTGACATTTTTGGTACCAGGAATGTATGAAATGGTATCGTTAAAGCGG
Source organism: Ascaphus truei (assembly GCF_040206685.1). Taxonomy (NCBI): domain Eukaryota; kingdom Metazoa; phylum Chordata; class Amphibia; order Anura; family Ascaphidae; genus Ascaphus; species Ascaphus truei. The sequence goes on from NC_134489.1 coordinate 4,966,856, forward strand.
AAAAAGAAGAGAGACCACCGAGCTTGGCGGGATCCCAGACGTCGGGCCCCCTCGATATACAGCAAATTTTTGTGGTCGGTGAGGATAGCAACTGGTTCCTTGGTACCCTCCAAAAGGTGCCTCAATTCGTGGAGAGACAGTTTAATGGCCAAAAGTTCACGATTACCAACATCATAATTCCTTTCGGCAGAAGAAAATTTCCGTGAAAAAAAACCACAGGGGTGGAGTTTTTCTTGGGGAGAAGCCCTCTGGGAAAGAACTGCACCAGCTCCCACGTCTGAGGCGTCGACCTCCAAAGTGAAGGGGAGGGAGGTGTCCGGATGGCGTAGGATGGGTGTGGACACAAAAGCTTTTTTGAGCACCTCAAAAGCAAGAATAGCCTCTGGGGACCAGGAAGTGGTATCGGCGCCCTTCTTGGTCAATGCGGTGATGGGAAGAGCAACAGAAGAAACATTTTTGATGAATTTCCTGTAATAGTTGGCAAAGCCGAGAAAACGCTGCACAGCCTTGAGTGAATTAGGCAGCGGCCAATCGAGAACAGCTTTAAGTTTTAAGTTTAAGCTTTAAGAAGCCTTGGCTGGAGATGATGTAGCCTAGGAAGGCAGTAGAGGTCTAGTGGAACAAACATTTCTCCATCTTGGCATATAGGCGTTAGAACGGAGCCTAGACAGCACTAGTTTGGTATGTTGAATGTGTTCCTCCAGGTTTTTAGAAAAAATGAGAATGTCATCCAGATGTACTATGACAAATGTTCCCAACACATCGTGGAAGATGTCGTTCATGAACTCTTGAAAGACGGCAGGAGCATTGCATAAACCAAAGGGCATAACAAGATACTGATAGGGTCCAGATCGTGTATTAAATGCTGTTTTCCACTTGTCCCCCTCCCTTATGCGAATGAGATTATAGACACATTAAGTCGAGCTTTGAGAAGATAGAGGCCCCCTGAAGACGGTCGAACAGTTCAGAGATTAGCGGAAGGGGATACCGATTCTTTACCGTGATCTTATTGAGTCCGCGAAAGTCAATGCACGGCCTAAGTGATCCATCCTTCTTCTTCACAAAGAAGAAGCCAGGTCTGGCAGGGGAGGTAGAGTTGCGGATGAATCCTTTTTCCAAATTTTCTTGAATGTAGGAAACCGCCTCGGTTTCCGGAACGGACAGAGGGTATGACTTAGACTTATGTAGGATGGTCCCAGGAATCAAATCGATAGGACAATTGTACGGGCGATGGGGAGGCAGAACCACAGCTTGTACCTTGTTGAACATATCCAAGTACTCATGATACATGGTTGGCAGGATCGATAGATTAGAAGAAACGGAATCCAGGCCGGCAAGCACTGCAACAGGAGACACCGCAGGAGCAGAATCCGCAGACGAAGGCCACTGGATGGGCAGGGTACCGGTCCAATCAATGTGCGGATTGTGGAGTTGAAGCCAAGGCAATCCTAAAATAAGTTGGACAGTAGGAGATTGAAAAATATCGAAGATTATTACCTCCTTATGACCGGAGTGTCGGCCGTCGATGGCCTCGAGACCAATGGGAGTTTTCCTTCTGACCATAAGAATTTGATTCTCCGAAGCGAAGTTCTGGTCCAGGAAGTTACCACCAGATCCAGAATCGATGAAAGCTTTACCTGCAGTAAAAGGTTAGGACCCTCCAGAGTGGCAGGAAGCAAAAACATCTTTGGGAGGGTTTCGGGGAGAGAGAGGCAAGGAGAGACAGTACCCAGTAGAAGCCCCTCTACCTTTACTGGGTGTGCCCGTTTCCCGGTTTCAGGGGACAATTCTGGAGACGATGTTCAGGAGAAGCACAGTAGAAGCAGAGTCTATTCAGACGGCGTCGCGTTCTTTCCGTGGCCCGAAGTTGCTGACTGCCGACCTGCATCGGCTCCGGAGCCTCTAGTGCCAGGAGAGGTGTTGTAGGCGACCTGTGAGAGACAACAGAGGAAGAAAGAGAGCGAGAACAGTGCCTCTCGTACTGTCGCTCCTGAGTACGCTGATCCATGTGTACGCTCAAGGTAATCAACTCCTCCAGGGACGAAGGCCGGGCATGATTTGCAAGATCGTCTTTCAAGGTATCCGAGAGTCCGTGCCAGTATGCGGCGGCGAGTGCCTCATCATTCCATTGGGTCTCAGCGGCAAGAGTACGGAACTCAATGGCGTATTTGGCAGCAGATCTTCGGGCCTGTGAAATATGGAAAAGAGAGAATGCGGCTGTCTCGCGCCATGCAGGAGAATCAAACACTTGTTGAAACTCGCGTCTGAACAGAGGGTAATCTTGAGTTAATTCGCTTTTACGTTCCCAGAGGGGGGAGGCCCAGGCGAGGGCGTCTCCGGTGAGCAAGGCGTAGATGTACGCTAGTGAAAAAAATGATTGCAACGGCGCTTACTTATAACAATGTCCTAAAAAAGTGAACTATGTATAACAATGTGTTAAAGCAAATGACAGAAATAATATCTTTGAAATATATATAACGTGAACTGTGATCTATTAGTAAATAATGTGATAAATCCACCACCCAGTGTAAAGGTGCCAATAGAAAAGCTACTCAAAACCCTTGTAAAGACTGTTCCCTTAGTCTTTTTGATTGCAGAATTCCTCAAAGATTCAGGGGAGCGCCAATGTTCACGTGGTTATATGCAAACGAAAAATAAAGGCAACATAGTGTGATACAGTCTCTACTCTTTCTTTCAAGTGTAAAGGTAATCCACTCACAATTTTCCTCTCATAAGTAAGGCATTACAGAGACACTCCTCTCTCTGATTAGAGCAATGAAACTGGATATCCACAGGTGTAGACCCCTTTCAATTCCTCTCCACCACCGCACGAATACCCAGGAATAATAAGAAACACCAAATAGCGCAATAACGTCTTAAAATGTATTGGAGATCATCACAAATAAAACATATGGATATGCACTCACATAAGGTATAATAGGTACAGTCACTGTACGAAATCCTGATATGTAGGAGCACTTCACCGGTACACAGTGTGTTTTACCCCTCTGCTTCTCTGCTCCCATCAACGTCACATCCGGTTGACACAGGGCTAAGGGCGGAAGTGCTGTAAGGGGGATCGCCGGCTGCCAGGACTTCGCATCTGAGACTTGCACAGGCTGGATGCTGAACCAAAGATTCTACGTGTTTCGTCGGTACGACTTCTTCAGGAATCTCCGTGCCAGTATGCGGCGGCGAGTGCCTCATCATTCCATTGGGTCTCAGCGGCAAGAGTACGGAACTCAATGGCGTATTTGGCAGCAGATCTTCGGGCCTGTGAAATATGGAAAAGAGAGGATGCGGCTGTCTCGCGCCGTGCAGGAGTATCAAACACTTGTTGAAACTCGCGTCTGAACAAAGGGTAATCTTGAGTTAATTCGCTTTTACGTTCCCAGAGGGGGGAGGCCCTGGCGAGGGCGTCTCCGGTGAGCAAGGCGTAGATGTACGCTACCTTAGAACGACCAGTGGGAAACAAGGAGGGGGACATCTCGAATTGCACCTCGCATTGGTTTAAGAAGCCGCGGAAGGCGAGGGTGACCCACCGTAGCGATTAGGTGAAGGAATACGGGGTCCGGAGCTGGCATAGGTTGTGGCAACCGGGGTTGATGGAGCCATGGGAGTCTCCTGAAGGGAGAGTTTAGCCAATTGCTGGGAGACTGTGGACAGCTGGTTGCTCACAAATTGTAAGGCCTCTATAGAAAGACCTGTACCCACCTCAGGGGGGTCTGCGTTTGTTGGGCTCTGCATAATGTCACGCCTGTATGCCCGCAGACCTGGCAAGACCCCAATACTGAGGTGGGAAAGGTATTACCACACACTCACAGCAGTGGGGGCAAGCCCGGAGTGTGGTATGGCGTTGCTGGGCCTGTTGGAAAATAGTTAGTTTACTTGCAACGTCTTGATGGTTAAACGTAAGAATGGTCGTGTCCGTGCGCCAAAGTCAAGGGATCCAGAAAGCAGAGTAGTTAAGTTCGTAAGCCAAGGGTTCCAGAGGTCAGCAAAGTAGAGTTCATAGCAAGGTTCAAGGGTAACAGAGAGCAGGGTAGTCCAGGACGAGCAGGGGTCAAAACCAGGGGAATCCAAAGATAACCAGGAGCAGGTACAGGCTGGAACACAGAGAGAGCAAAACATAGGACTGCACACACAGGGGTAACAGGAACTATGCAGAGCAATGATAGAGAGGACAGACAGGGATTATAAAGGAGGGAACACCAATGGGAGGGAGAGGAGGAGCAGAGGGAGAAGTGAGAGACAGCAGGGATAGGTCAGGAGGAGAGGAGGAGGAGACAGAGGGATCAGACAGGGAGATTGCTTGCAGGGCATGGGAGGAGGAGTCAAGAGATTAACAGGCCTTAGAAGAGGAGCGTGTGCATGCGCCCTCTGTAAATTGAGAGTGCATGTGCACAGGCTGCGTCACGAGACGCGTGGAGCGCCGCACCGCGGGCACACCAGTGGAGGGAAACGGAGGTACAGAGGGGACCGCCACCGGAGGTGAGGGAATGGAAGCGGGCACTGAGGGGGCCTGGGAGCGGGGAGCATCACCGCAGGGGCTCGGGGACCGCACGGGTGCACGAGATTTGCGAGGTGCGCGCTGAGGCAAAGGGATGGCGTCAGAGGTTGCCGGAGCGGAACAGGAGTGGGTAAGCGAAGGGAGGTTGGCAGGGGAAGGGACAGAGAGGGTGAAAGAAGGGGAAAGAATCCCCTGAACCATCACAGCCCACTCCGGTCAGCCTTCTCCTTCCTGAGACTGGCACCATGGGCCATGGACGCCACTCGTGCAAATCTCGTTCCCGACCTGCAGAAATTTCGCAGAAGCAGGAAGACCTGCTTGATCTCCTGTTGCCGACTCCCTGCTTGGACTATGTTTACCATGATGTCTCCTATCCTGATCCTGGCTCGTCCACTGACTACGCTGCTCTCTCCAGTCCCGACCCTGCTATGTATGACTACGAACTGTGCAGTCCGGATCAGCCTGCGCGGTCCTAGATCGGTGCTTATACAACCCCACCTCAGCCACGCGGTCCGACTCTGTGGCGAGCACAACCGTGACAAGCACGTAACCAATTGCCCACTCAATAACATTGCAGGAGTACATTGGACACAATGCAATGTAATTATGTAATGTAACCTGGTCCACATATCTATTAGAGGAGATCTGTTTGCGATTCATTTAACATAATCAATTGCAATTGTACAGATGGATTGTAATTTTGCATACTGTATGAACATTTCAATTACTTTATGTAAAGATGTGACAATCCCATGTAAACGTGAACATGTTGCAAGTTTGTTTGGCAAAGTTTATTTCATGGTTCTATCCAAATCAGATTGGTGACTGTTGCGTAAATAACTATTACATGCATTGTTAATCTCAGTTTCACTTTGTGTAAATTATCTTTATAAAGATTTACGTCACATTTTAGTCAAATATCATTTTTGAATGATTAACACACATAATTAAGCCGTATTAGTTTTTGTGGAGACACGCTTGGAGTTTATAAATGCAATATGTTTCTTTCACACCTTTCACTTATTGAAGTCACATGACATAATCACATAGCTATTTCAAGGAGGACAATTACATGTGCATTAAGAGCTAAATGCCTGAAGATGCTAAGATTGTTGATGAGAAGGCGGCGAATTCTTTTGGAGGAGAGGACAGCAGAGGGGCAGGATGTCAGAGGGCCAGGAGAGGACAAGGACAGGTGACCAGATTGACAGGAGGGGAGAGGGAGAGGACAAGGTCAAGGAGACAAGAGGAGAGAGGTGGTGCCTCGTCCACGTGTGTACCGTGAGCGAACAATTTTAGATGGGATGACTGAGGAGGAGATCATTAGTCTGTATCGATTGAGTTCAGCAGCAATCTTATCTCTTTATGAAGAGATACGCGAAGATTTAGATTTTGTAACAGCCAGAGGTCGTGCAGTCCCTTAGCTTGTTAAAATGCTGTGCTCATTACATTATATTGCTTCAGTGTCATTCCAGACAACTGTGGGCATAGTGGACGGGGTCTCGCAATCGTCATTCTCGCGGGCCTTTAGCCAGTTTCTATGTGCACTGAATAGACACGCTAGGAATCATATTCATTTTCCTAGAGAGCAGACAGAGTGGCTGGAAGTGAGAAATGGCTTTTATACCATAGCCGGGATACCATGTGTGATGGGTGCAATCGATTGCACCCATGTTGCCTTGATCCCGCCTAGTCAGAGTGAGCATGCTTACTGGAACCGTAAGCACTACCATTCCCTCAATGTGCAGGTGGTATGCGATGCCACGATGAAGATTATGAACATGGTAGCCAGATTCCCAGTTTCCAGCCACGATTCCTCTATCCTGAGAAACTCATCAGTTTTCCATGCTTTCGAAGTAGGCTATTTTGGACATGGTTGGCTGGTGGGTGAGTACATATTATTATGTGTTACTAACACTAATTGTGTTGTATTTAAATGTTGCATGTTGTAGACATATACACACACACCTTGAACAATAAACAACTTCCACATGAAATTCATGTGTTATGTCAAACATATGAGTAGCCATATGAACATACAAACTCGAAAGCATCAAATAACGGATTGTCTTGGTCAGTTTATTATGGATGTGTCATTTCCGCTAAACATAACATCATACTGATTTACAGACATATGTGCATGTTTCCAAAAACTCTCATATATGTTTAAACATTTGACATGTCATATGTCATATGTCATTTCACATGTGGCATAATATTTACTAAATGTTTGAGTTAATAATGTTTCAACATTGTATAATGTTTGAGAATGTTTATCCATGCTGGATTATAGGTGACTCAGGATACGGAATTAGGCCTTGGCTTTTGACACCGGTGCCTAACCCTCAATCCAAAGCAGAGGACCGGTATAATGTAGCACACATCTCTACAAGGTCTGTCATTGAGCGGACATTTGGCCTGCTCAAAACAAGGTTCAGGTGCTTAGATCGAAGTGGAGGGGCACTCTAATACAAGCCAGAGAAAGTGGCAGACATCGTGATTGCTTGCTGCATTTTGCACAATGTAGCCCTCTGCCATCATATTGAAGGCGACATATGTCAGGGTTTGGAGGAGGAGCCTCCCATCCATGCTGCAGGTGACAGTGAACAAACAGCCTGTGGTGTGGAGACACGGCGTAATATGATCAACACATATTTCTCATGTAAGCAACAACCTATATGTTCATAGTAATATATATATTTATTCATTCATGTTTCTGACAATGTCATGTGTCAAAATATTATTCACCTAGGAACCTGAAGCATATCCTACTCCCACCTTTATCATCTCTGCTGTGTTGACAATTACATCTGGCACGGGTATGTAATTCAGCAACACGTTGGATACAAATAGATCAAAAATGCTGTTTTGTGTGTGCCTGAGTGAATAATGTAGTGCAAGTCGACATTGTCTGAAATATTTATTGTTGTGTATGCCTTAAAGACATGTAAAATGTATTTAACAAGAAGTGTTCATGAAAACATTTGATATAAAAATGGTCACTTTGAGTCTGAAATTTCTGTGACAACGATGTATAGCATATTATGTTTTGGAGATCACATTGTTCATATATCTTCTGACTTTTTCCATCACATTCTAATGAAAATGTTTGCACCTTGAGATATGTCGTTTGTGTATTGTGTCCCTGTTGTTGGCTTGATGTTTGTGGTGTTGGACAGTGTCTGTTAATGTTATTAACTACATTAAATAACCTGGCAGTATGATGAGTTTTTGACATCAATTCATGCACATGAGCGATGGGAATAGTCAATGCATGTTTTGAGCAAAGAAACAAAGGGGGTCATGCACTAAGCTCCGTTAAGTCGTTTTTAGAGCGCAAAGTGGTTTTAGAACGTGATGTTGCGCTGAACACGATGCACTAAGCCATGCAAACAGGCACTTTGCACTCTAAAACTGACTTTTTTCAGGAAATTTTTCTAAGTCCAACTTTGCTCGTTCGTTACCCTGTTGCATTAAATTCTGCCCTTAAGCGGGATGCACTAAGTAACGCAACCTTAGCGTACGCGAAAGTTGCGTTCAACAGAACACGTCAGCTCAAGGTAGACGCAAAAAAAGCTGGACTTTGAAAAATCTCTTGCTTTACATTTTTGCATGCGCAACACCCATACAACAGGCCAGCGGGTGTCCCCGGCTGACCCCGTGGGGGTCCCCGAGGGAGGCCGGGGGTCGCGCGGGTTGTCCCTGGCTGACCCCGTGGCCGTCCCGGGGCCCCCGCGGGCCTGCGGTACCAATGTTGCGCCTATAAAAATACTAAACATTATTTCTTACTAAATACACCCCCCTAACACATACAGTACAATAATGTGCAAAGTAACTATTATCCAGATATGGATAATAGATTATTTGCCCATTATTAAACACTGCATTAGCATACCTAAATAAAATAAATAAAAACAGTAGCTAGCTAATCCAATGAATACAAGCAGTAACAACATAAACAATGAATTAATTAAACCATTAACCAATGAAACCAATTAATTCCTAAACCAACTCAAAATGAATGGTAACACTAACCAATCAAACCAATGAATTACTACAATATTAATGAATGTAAACATTAAAAGACAAAGAAAAAAAATCAAACAATATCTGAAATAACCATAAAACGCAGTAGCTAACATAATACAACATTAACTACAAACGAACACCAATCGCAAACATTTTATTAACATTAAGCAGGAAAAAAACAAACAATCACATCCACATAGTCCTGTTTAAAAGATTTACTCAGTGGCCTTAAGCAGTGAATATTTTGGTATGTCCCTTGATGTGCAAGTCCTGTTTAAAAGATTTACTCAGTGGCCTTAAGCAGTGAATATTTTGGTATGTCCCTTGATGTGCAAGTCCTGTTTAAAACATTTACTCAGTGGCCTTAAGCAGAATATTTTGGTATGTTTGAATATCAAAAGGTGTTTTTTTTTTTTCCCCTCTTAACTCTGTGCTGTTAATTGACCAACTGGAACAAGCTGATTGATTGGGGAGGGGGAGGGTCATGTGACTGTTTTAGCTGTATAATACCAACACCTCTCCTGCAATTTGCAGGAACTGCAATTGGCATTAGACAGTGAGGCATTTAAAGTGAGCTTTTTAAGTGATAAATATAGTTAGACTATAGTTTGACTAGAGGTGACTGGGGACTGCATCTTTCTGCAAACTTTTTGACTCACGACAACAAACGGTAAGCTACACAGATTACACTATGATCCCATTCTTACTAACCTGCATATTTTAAACGCCCCACCCCTTTACAACTTCTTTCACTGCAGCCTCTCCCAAAACTGACCGCACAAAACACTGAAACCCTGAACTGACTCTAGCATTGCAATACAGCTAAACATTTGACAAGGAACAGGCACACCACTGCTGTTTAGTCTGCACACACTCACTTGTTCACAACAGCTCCTTGCAGCACTGCCTACCTCTGGCAAAATGAACCTGCTCTGTATCTTAACTTTTTTCTTTCTCCTGGCCTCATGGAGATGTTACTCCCTCTATCCACTACAAACTCCTCCATCCTGGCCCACACCCAACATCACCATACACCCTGGACTACTCAAAAGCCTTGCACTATCTACTGAATGTTGGTGGAGAACTCTAAAAAGCAGCACACCAACCACTGCTCACTCTAATGGCAAACACCACAAATTTACAACGTCCAAACAACTACCCAAATTCCTACTCGTACTGTTACTCTCCTTAGCAGGTGATATTGAACCTAACCCAGGTCCTCCCATTTCAGCTCTGTCCCATGCCCCTGAGAATTCCACCTTTAAATTCCAAAAAGGCCTATCTGTCGCCCATATAAATATCCGGAGCCTGCTGCCCAAACTGGACGAACTAAGGGCATGGTGCCTTATGCATAAACCCAAAGCCATCATTCTTACAGAAACATGGCTATCCCCTAAAAGCCCTGATGCAAAAATCGCCATTCAGGGATACTCCATTTTTAGGAGAGATAGGTCAAAGAGAGGAGGAGGGGTGTTATTTTATATTGCAGACACATTACAATTTACACTGTTAAATTGCCCAACAAGCCCACCCTCTTTTGAAATTCTAGTTGGCAAAATCTGCCTCCCCTTTTCTAAGCCCATCTTGCTTGCTGGCATCTACCGCCCCCCTAAAGCCCCTCTACAATCCCTGACTGATATCACCCAGCTTCTTGGCTCCATTTCCTCTCTGAATGAGAAGAGTGAGCTGCTAGTTCTTGGGGATTTCAACTTCAATTGGCTTGACCCTTAAAACCACAAAATCAAGATACAACTCAAGTCACTTAACCTATCGCGACTCATTTCCCAACCCACACGGATAAACCTGAAATCGCATAACCATTCCGTGCTAGACTGGATTCTCTCATCAAACCCCAGCAGAATCCAATCCTCTGGCATCCTTCCTGATATTTTCAGTGACCATGCAATAGTGTACTGTGTAAGGAAAATTAAACCGCCCCATTCAAGCCCTACAGTTCTCCTCACTAGAACATTTAAAAACTTTAACCCACAACAGTTTCTGGATGATCTTACCAACTGCCCATGGCACAGAATCGATTTAATTCCCGACCCTGATTCTGCGCTCGACTATTTCCAGTCTGAGTTCTTAGAACTCTGCGATACCCATGCCCCACTACGCAAAATAAGGGTACGGGGGGCCCACCTTCCATGGGTTACACCTGACCTTATAGCACTCTACCAGTTCAGGGATGCCTTGTGGAAAAGCTACAAAGTAACTGGCACTACCAAGGATCTCAATCACTACAGATGCATGAGGAACATGTGCACAAGGCAAACAAGACATGCAAAAGCACAATATTACTCTGACAATCTCCAACAGAATACATCAAACCCAGCAAACTTCTGGAAGGTTATCAACAATATATTCCAGCCTCTTAACCATCAACAACCAAGTAATATCACTAAGGGGGATATTACTCTGACAAACCCCACTGACATTGCAAATGCATTCAATGATTACTTTGTGGGATGTGCCACTAACTTATTAGCAAAACGCAGCCAAAACCAGAAACCTGAATCTCATCCTGGGAGTACCCCTATAGTCCCACCCCCTCCCAACACTGCCCACAATTTTCAATTTGGCCCAGTATCTGAAGAGGAGATTACACAAGCGCTCCTCAAACTAAAACTAAGCAGCCAATGTGGACCCGACTTACAGTACTACAATCTAGGTTTCTACGACTTGGTGCCCCAGCCATTGCTAAACCAATTGCGTCCATAGTCAACTCTATCCTGTCTGCAGGCCATATCCCTAAGACCTGGAAAACTGCCAGAGTTGTCCCAATCTTCAAAAGTGGGGACAAAAACACTGTCTCAAACTACAGGCCAATCACACTTCTCCCAATTCTATCCAAAGTCATGGAAACATGTGTCCACTCCCAATTAAGCGATTTCTATACCAAGACAAATTTCCCTAGCCAATTCCAATCTGGGTTTCGTCCCAAACACTCCACCGTAACTACCCTGCTAAAAGTTTGCAATGAAATCCAGTGTGGAATGGAACGGGGACAACTCACTGGTGCAGTATTCCTAGATTTTGCAAAGGCTTTTGACACAGTTGATCATGCTATCCTGCTTAACAAACTCCAGAGCTCTGGAATAGGGAACCATGCTTTAAGCTGGTTTCAGTCCTACCTATCAGGAAGATCTCAACTTGTGTCCATCTCAGGCTCTAACTCCAACCCCCTGGATATCACCTGTGGTGTCCTGCAAGGCTCTGTTCTGGGCCCCCTACTCTTCTCAGTGTTCATTAATGATCTTCCCACAGCTTTTAAGGAAGCCTCAATACACATGTATGCAGATGACACAATCCTATATGCACACAGCCATAGCCTCTCTGACCTTCAACACATACTTCAGTCTGACTTTTTGAGACTCAAAAATTGGATTTCCCAAAACAAACTGTTTTTAAACACTGACAAGACTGTAACAATGGTATTTGGGACCAAGACTAAATTTGTAAAGCTCCCAGTGACTGAGCTCCTGATTAGAACCAACACTAACACCACCCTAACACCTGTCACTAGTTTTAAATACCTGGGCTTATGGTTTGACTCCCACTTAACATTCGGGATGCACATTGATAACCTGACAACCAAGACCTATGCCAAACTAGGGGTACTTTACAGGAACAAATCCTCCCTAAGTCTCCTGGTCAGAAAGCGTATCGCACAGCAGATGCTAATGCCAATTATTGACTATGGAGACATAGTATATGGCTCGGCACCTCAAACCCACCTTAGCAAACTTGACACCCTCTACAATTCAATTTGTCGTTTTGTTCTCCAATGCAACTACAACACACATCACTGCGAAATGCTCAAAGAACTAGATTGGTCAACACTAGAGTCTAGGCGCAAAGTTCACCTTTCCTGTCTTGCCTTTAAATTCTTCATGGGCAAGCTACCCAGCTACCTGAACAAGCTCCTCACCCCTACCATTTGCAGCACTTATCACCTGAGATCAGACTCCAAAAGACTATTCATGGTCCTAAGGCTCAACAAAGTATCCGGACGTTCCTCCTTCTCCTACTGTGCACCCCAAAACTGGAACAAC
>NC_134489.1:4981949-4996949 GCF_040206685.1 Ascaphus truei
TAGGGCACCTCACCAGGGTGTGAGGGCAAACCTCCATGATTACTGCTGGCGTCCCTGTAACTTACCAGGCCTTACTGCCAGCAGGAGGGATAACTGCAGACCATTTTACAGCTTGGCTATATTCTCCCCCTGGTGAATCCCAACGACCCGTCTGGGACCTAAATTTATGTACCTTCTCCGGGAAACACTGTAAAATGTAACATAATTAGTACAACATTATCAATTCACAGTAATGGTATACACAAAGCATTCCCCGACCGGCAGGGCACTACTCGCACAACATCTGTCCTGTTCCCCTAATAGTAGTGATGAGGATCGGGTTTCTTAATTTCCCGACCCCCCATATCCAGGACCATCACGCTATACTCACGCGGTAACCCACTCTCTGGTCTATATACGGCTTTGTGCATATAAATGCTCCGCCCTATACTCCATACTCGCATGAGTTGCGCAATTCTTTCTTCCACTTTGCGCCCAGTAATGGCACCACCCTTATTTACCATATACCCCTCTATGGTCTCGCGCAACCACCTATCCCTGTTGTCCTCAATCTCCTGCATGAGGGGTTCAGGGACATAAGGATATTCCAGGCCATGGGAATTCTTATATTTTGTTATAATGGCCCTCTCTGCCCTACTGGCCTGGATCAACTTTGTGTTGCCCGCTTTTCCTGGCAGCACCCAAGATAGTGGTTCATCTGGTTCCACAGGATCCGTCAATCTACTGGGGCACATGGGCTCTATGATATCATGACGGATCTGATACCACCGTTCCTGCATCTCTCTTTTTCGCTCCTCTTCAGTGAATTCCCCTCAGGCCCACCAATAGTCAACTACCCCCTCCTTCTCTAGCAGGAACCGAGTGCGGTCTAACCATGCCTCGTAACCCTCGAATAAGGGGGCCCACCACCGGATCTCCCTAATCTCTTCTGGGGCCGACTCTATCGAATCCCCCTCCTCTGGTTCCCCCCAGGAAGACACCCCGGATGTTCCGGTAGATTGGGAATTAGGCCGCCCCACCCTCTTGGGCCTAGTCGCAAGAGTCACGCTCACTATACTGGGGCAATCACTGCTTACCGACACTTCCCACGAATACCCTCCACCCACCGACCCATCATCAGAAGTGAAACTTTCCAGTCTCTCCCCAGTCCGTTCCTCGGAGGTTCCCTGGGACCCTCCCTACATTCCCAAACTTGAAGAGGACCCACGGGAAATTGTGACCTGGACTGGGGCTTTAGCTAGGGCATGGGGTTGGGCATAAGGGCGGACGGTGGGTATCCGCGGGGTTCCGACCCGCTCTCTACCAACACATTGTCCGGAGTTGCCGCAAGGGCTCTCCGTTGGTCGGGTCTCACCGCTCTTGATTTTCCGCAATGTCTGCCAGCTCTTCTTCGGTCCAGGCGATCGGAAGGCAGGGCCCGATCGATGAGGCACGGTCATCTCTTCGGTTGTTTCGTCACGCCCACCGGAAGTGTCATCATCAACGGGACGGGAGGCTCCGCCATCTTGGGATGGGTCCCCAAGCGGAACCTCTTCCTCCAATACGACATCCGGCAGCTCCGCTGTTCTCGGCCGCACCGCCGGGGCCTGGTACCGCCCTTCCTCCGTCGATGTCGCCTTCGGAGCCTGGTAGGAACAAGGACTGCTCTTACCGCTCCTGGGAGTTGGTGTGGATCGACCCTCACCACTGGAACCGCCAGTCCCCGGAACCGGGGGCCTCCGTCTCGGTCTTCCGCGGCACCGGTGATACTCGACTCTTCTCACCACCAGCTCCGGTAAGTGGCACTTTCCTTCCATTACCGCCGCCAGAGTTTGTCGGTTGCTGGGTCACTACGGCGGACGACGCCACGGTTCCTCATCAGAGGAATCCAGTTCTATCTTGCTTGGGGGCATCCCTCAGGGCGACCGCCGCTTAGGTTCTCGGCCGGCACACCGGCCGATAGTCTCTTTCTCCTCGGGCTCAGTTTTAGCAACCGGCCCCGATCCCCATTCTCCAGGATCCGCAGCTTCTCTCCAGAGCGCACCGGGGAGCTCTGCTGATAGCATAGCCGCGTCTCCCGCGGCCTTGACAGCTTGGAAGGGCACAAAGGTAGGCATGGGCCACATATACTGGAGGCCACATTGTGGGCAGCGTGCAGCTGTACCCACGGTGCCACCGGGCAGTCTGTACTGTAAGCAGAGACACGCCACCGTCTCAGTGCCCGCCACCCGAATCACCAGGAAGCCTCCTGGTGCCGAGTAGGGTTGGGTAGACACCATTGCATTTTCTTCCTGCTTGCAGGCCATAGTCACGATAGGAGGTACTCGCAGCAGTGGTCTGTTCAGCTTATTGGCTCCTCGTGACTGACAAGCAGGGGCTGAGTTACCAGCCACTCCCTTGTCCAGCTCCACCCTCATCTGGCAAAGCTGGAAGCCACCCCCACTGGTAGAGATTAGGGGAGGGTCCCACAACCTTATAGGATGTCCCGGGATTAGTGCTGTACTTTTCACAGTCCTGGGGGGCGCGGCCTCTGGTTTCGCGCCACCACTCCCCAAGCACCACTCCTTATTTGGCACCATCTCCGGCCAAGTATTCTCAGACTCTTGGTCTTTTCCCCCACCCGCAGCACTAATTACAGGAACTACTTTCTGTAAGAGCACGGCCGGCTCACCAGCTCCTTGCTCAGCTGGATCCATTCCCGCTGGGCATAACTGGAAACCACTCCCCCTGGTTGAGAGGTCCCATAAGTGTATCGGGTGACCCAGCACTGGGGTTGAATTAGTCATTGTCCATGAGGGCGCGGCTGCAGCTTTCGCGCCACCCCCCCCCCCCATCAGGGTGGGGTTTTCCTGTTGGCGTCACTTCTGGCCAACTTTCTGCAAGTCTCGCATTTGCAGAATTTTCTGCAATTGATCCACGCGGTCTCCCAGGGAAGCGGGAGCCGCCATTTTGGTTTGCACTGTCAGTCTCTTTAAGGGTTGAGGTAGCGTTTAATTGTTTGTATGTCGAGTGACAGTCAATTTCATAATGTTCTCCACACATCACGGTAATGTCCTCCTCAGTGTCCGCAGGGGTAGTACCCCTGGGTCCCAGACAGGACAAAAACGGTGCGGCCACAGCTTTCGCGCCACTCCACAACAGGCTTGCCAAAGTCACATCAGTAACTTGCTCTTCAGCGGAACACACACCACATGCGCTCCCTCCATCTGCCTCCGTTCGCCATTGTGGACCTTCCGCAACACGCGGATCTTCCATTCTTGCGGTCGCCATTTTGTTGCTGCTTTTGCGATTATTGTACATGGAGCTCCTCTCTGCGGGTCAGCCGCCACACCGGTACAATAAAGATTACCTTGATGCACCACCTTGTGTACCTAATGTAGGCTGGACTCGTGTTTGCACTACCTCAGGCTAGGCTCACTCTCTCTGTGTCTGCTGTATCTCCTTCCTCCCAGTCTGTGCTCCCTTTGGTAAGTGGTCTGGAATGGGCTAGAGTACTCTGGCTCTTCCATGCAGGACTTGGGCGTCGACCTACTGTTGGCTAGCCTAGCGCAGACCCTGTCCAGAATTCCTGACCTCGTTAACAGGCTATCCCTTTAGGCATCCTACCAACTAGCACTACCTCAAGGTGACTAGGACAGCTATAGCCCAGCTCCAAACCCCCAACTCCTTTCAGGCCCCTAGGTCGTCCCTGCGAACTGACAAACTCCATCAGCCCCCTGACTACCCCTAGGTCCCGTCCCAACGCAGCACAAAGTGGCAGCAGACACTCTCCCTGTTTCCTAGGGTGCCTAGCAAAAGCCTGTCCTGTTGACAGATCTCTCAGCAGCGCCTCCAAATGTAACGGGTATTCTGTATGGCGTGACCCACCCAATCTCACATTGGCCCTGTGGTCTAACCAGTCCCCATTACATGGTCGTGTCTGGTGGTGCACCTGTTGGCAACAGGACTCCTGAGTCTCTCGCATGATGTTGTGTGGGGATTGTCAACCCAGACAGGCAGCTGAGGTAGTGTGCGTGAGTCCTACCTATATCCAGTGCAGCGCCTCCACCTCATCAGGATCTCTGCGTCCGCAAGGAGATGGTTCTGATGAGGAACTCCTTCCTGGTGGTGCCTTCCCCTGCTGAGTAATTCCAGACTCACACAGTGAAGTGTCTTT
This sequence comes from Ascaphus truei, assembly GCF_040206685.1. Classification (NCBI taxonomy): domain Eukaryota; kingdom Metazoa; phylum Chordata; class Amphibia; order Anura; family Ascaphidae; genus Ascaphus; species Ascaphus truei. Next base: position 4,986,085 of record NC_134489.1, read on the forward strand.
ATTCAAGGTCATTCTTTATTGTACGTTCAGGCAAGCTGCCCCTCATAGCGGTCGTACTCAGCCGCTCATCTTGGCATGTGATCCCTTCAAAAGTACACCCTCCCAATGGAGTGGGATCCCCTCTTCCCTCAGGGAGATCACCCCTGTGCCAGGTCCCTGGACACAGTAATGTGTTGACAGCTTGAGGCTGATTAATATATATATATATTGAGGCCACTAGTTACAGCACTAGTGGGCCTCTTTCTCCCAGGTCTCAACGCAGACCTGCTCCTTACTCCAACAACTAACTTTGAACAGTGCTGTGCCTTATATCTCCAGGGGGCAGGCACATCTCTGATGTCACTAACGGTGGACTCAGAGTATGTAGCTCCTCCCATCCACACATAGGGCACCTCACCAGGGTGTGAGGGCAAACCTCCATGTTTACTGCTGGCATCCCTGTAACTTACCAGTCCTTACTGCCAGCAGGAGGGATAACTGCAGACCATTTTACAGCTTGGCTATATTCTCCCCCTGGTGAATCCCAACGACCCGTCTGGGACCTAAATTTATGTACCTTCTCCGGGAAACACTGTAAAATGTAACATAATTAGTACAACATTATCAATTCACAGTAATGGTATACACAAAGCATTCCCCGACCGGCAGGGCACTACTCGCACAACATCTGTCCTGTTCCCCTAATAGTAGTGATGAGGATCGGGTTTCTTAATTTCCCGACCCCCCATATCCAGGACCATCACGCTATACTCACGCGGTAACCCACTCTCTGGTCTATATACGGCTTTGTGCATATAAATGCTCCGCCCTATACTCCATACTCGCATGAGTTGCGCAATTCTTTCTTCCACTTTGCGCCCAGTAATGGCACCACCCTTATTTACCATATACCCCTCTATGGTCTCGCGCAACCACCTATCCCTGTTGTCCTCAATCTCCTGCATGAGGGGTTCAGGGACATAAGGATATTCCAGGCCATGGGAATTCTTATATTTTGTTATAATGGCCCTCTCTGCCCTACTGGCCTGGATCAACTTTGTGTTGCCCGCTTTTCCTGGCAGCACCCAAGATAGTGGTTCATCTGGTTCCACAGGATCCGTCAATCTACTGGGGCACATGGGCTCTATGATATCATGACGGATCTGATACCACCGTTCCTGCATCTCTCTTTTTCGCTCCTCTTCAGTGAATTCCCCTCAGGCCCACCAATAGTCAACTACCCCCTCCTTCTCTAGCAGGAACCGAGTGCGGTCTAACCATGCCTCGTAACCCTCGAATAAGGGGGCCCACCACCGGATCTCCCTAATCTCTTCTGGGGCCGACTCTATCGAATCCCCCTCCTCTGGTTCCCCCCAGGAAGACACCCCGGATGTTCCGGTAGATTGGGAATTAGGCCGCCCCACCCTCTTGGGCCTAGTCGCAAGAGTCACGCTCACTATACTGGGGCAATCACTGCTTACCGACACTTCCCACGAATACCCTCCACCCACCGACCCATCATCAGAAGTGAAACTTTCCAGTCTCTCCCCAGTCCGTTCCTCGGAGGTTCCCTGGGACCCTCCCTACATTCCCAAACTTGAAGAGGACCCACGGGAAATTGTGACCTGGACTGGGGCTTTAGCTAGGGCATGGGGTTGGGCATAAGGGCGGACGGTGGGTATCCGCGGGGTTCCGACCCGCTCTCTACCAACACATTGTCCGGAGTTGCCGCAAGGGCTCTCCGTTGGTCGGGTCTCACCGCTCTTGATTTTCCGCAATGTCTGCCAGCTCTTCTTCGGTCCAGGCGATCGGAAGGCAGGGCCCGATCGATGAGGCACGGTCATCTCTTCGGTTGTTTCGTCATGCCCACCGGAATTGTCATCATCAACGGGACGGGAGGCTCCGCCATCTTGGGATGGGTCCCCAAGCGGAACCTCTTCCTCCAATACGACATCCGGCAGCTCCGCTGTTCTCGGCCGCACCGCCGGGGCCTGGTACCGCCCTTCCTCCGTCGATGTCGCCTTCGGAGCCTGGTAGGAACAAGGACTGCTCTTACCGCTCCTGGGAGTTGGTGTGGATCGACCCTCACCACTGGAACCGCCAGTCCCCGGAACCGGGGGCCTCCGTCTCGGTCTTCCGCGGCACCGGTGATACTCGACTCTTCTCACCACCAGCTCCGGTAAGTGGCACTTTCCTTCCATTACCGCCGCCAGAGTTTGTCGGTTGCTGGGTCACTACGGCGGACGACGCCACGGTTCCTCATCAGAGGAATCCAGTTCTATCTTGCTTGGGGGCATCCCTCAGGGCGACCGCCGCTTAGGTTCTCGGCCGGCACACCGGCCGATAGTCTCTTTCTCCTCGGGCTCAGTTTTAGCAACCGGCCCCGATCCCCATTCTCCAGGATCCGCAGCTTCTCTCCAGAGCGCACCGGGGAGCTCTGCTGATAGCATAGCCGCGTCTCCCGCGGCCTTGACAGCTTGGAAGGGCACAAAGGTAGGCATGGGCCACATATACTGGAGGCCACATTGTGGGCAGCGTGCAGCTGTACCCACGGTGCCACCGGGCAGTCTGTACTGTAAGCAGAGACACGCCACCGTCTCAGTGCCCGCCACCCGAATCACCAGGAAGCCTCCTGGTGCCGAGTAGGGTTGGGTAGACACCATTGCATTTTCTTCCTGCTTGCAGGCCATAGTCACGATAGGAGGTACTCGCAGCAGTGGTCTGTTCAGCTAATTGGCTCCTCGTGACTGACAAGCAGGGGCTGAGTTACCAGCCACTCCCTTGTCCAGCTCCACCCTCATCTGGCAAAGCTGGAAGCCACCCCCACTGGTAGAGATTAGGGGAGGGTCCCACAACCTTATAGGATGTCCCGGGATTAGTGCTGTACTTTTCACAGTCCTGGGGGGCGCGGCCTCTGGTTTCGCGCCACCACTCCCCAAGCACCACTCCTTATTTGGCACCATCTCCGGCCAAGTATTCTCAGACTCTTGGTCTTTTCCCCCACCCGCAGCACTAATTACAGGAACTACTTTCTGTAAGAGCACGGCCGGCTCACCAGCTCCTTGCTCAGCTGGATCCATTCCCGCTGGGCATAACTGGAAACCACTCCCCCTGGTTGAGAGGTCCCATAAGTGTATCGGGTGACCCAGCACTGGGGTTGAATTAGTCATTGTCCATGAGGGCGCGGCTGCAGCATTCGCGCCACCCCCCCCCCCCCATCAGGGTGGGGTTTTCCTGTTGGCGTCACTTCTGGCCAACTTTCTGCAAGTCTCGCATTTGCAGAATTTTCTGCAATTGATCCACGCGGTCTCCCAGGGAAGCGGGAGCCGCCATTTTGGTTTGCACTGTCAGTCTCTTTAAGGGTTGAGGTAGCGTTTAATTGTTTGTATGTCGACTGACAGTCAATTTCATAATGTTCTCCACACATCACGGTAATGTCCTCCTCAGTGTCCGCAGGGGTAGTACCCCTGGGTCCCAGACAGGACAAAAACGGTGCGGCCACAGCTTTCGCGCCACTCCACAACAGGCTTGCCAAAGTCACATCAGTAACTTGCTCTTCAGCGGAACACACACCACATGCGCTCCCTCCATCTGCCTCCGTTCGCCATTGTGGACCTTCCGCAACACGCGGATCTTCCATTCTTGCGGTCGCCATTTTGTTGCTGCTTTTGCGATTATTGTACATGGAGCTCCTCTCTGCGGGGCAGCCGCCACACCGGTACAATAAAGATTACCTTGATGCACCACCTTGTGTACCTAATGTAGGCTGGACTCGTGTTTGCACTACCTCAGGCTAGGCTCACTCTCTCTGTGTCTGCTGTATCTCCTTCCTCCCAGTCTGTGCTCCCTTTGGTAAGTGGTCTGGAATGGGCTAGAGTACTCTGGCTCTTCCATGCAGGACTTGGGCGTCGACCTACTGTTGGCTAGCCTAGCGCAGACCCTGTCCAGAATTCCTGACCTCGTTAACAGGCTATCCCTTTAGGCATCCTACCAACTAGCACTACCTCAAGGTGACTAGGACAGCTATAGCCCAGCTCCAAACCCCCAACTCCTTTCAGGCCCCTAGGTCGTCCCTGCGAACTGACAAACTCCATCAGCCCCCTGACTACCCCTAGGTCCCGTCCCAACGCAGCACAAAGTGGCAGCAGACACTCTCCCTGTTTCCTAGGGTGCCTAGCAAAAGCCTGTCCTGTTGACAGGTCTCTCAGCAGCGCCTCCAAATGTAACGGGTATTCTGTATGGCGTGACCCACCCAATCTCACATTGGCCCTGTGGTCTAACCAGTCCCCATTACATGGTCGTGTCTGGTGGTGCACCTGTTGGCAACAGGACTCCTGAGTCTCTCGCATGATGTTGTGTGGGGATTGTCAACCCAGACAGGCAGCTGAGGTAGTGTGCGTGAGTCCTACCTATATCCAGTGCAGCGCCTCCACCTCATCAGGATCTCTGCGTCCGCAAGGAGATGGTTCTGATGAGGAACTCCTTCCTGGTGGTGCCTTCCCCTGCTGAGTAATTCCAGACTCACACAGTGAAGTGTCTTTATTCAAGGTCATTCTTTATTGTACGTTCAGGCAAGCTGCCCCTCATAGCGGTCGTACTCAGCCGCTCATCTTGACATGTGATCCCTTCAAAAGTACACCCTCCCAATGGAGTGGGATCCCCTCTTCCCTCAGGGAGATCACCCCTGTGCCAGGTCCCTGGACACAGTAATGTGTTGACAGCTTGAGGCTGATTAATATATATATATATTGAGGCCACTAGTTACAGCACTAGTGGGCCTCTTTCTCCCAGGTCTCAACGCAGACCTGCTCCTTACTCCAACAACTAACTTTGAACAGTGCTGTGCCTTATATCTCCAGGGGGCAGGCACATCTCTGATGTCACTAACGGTGGACTCAGAGTATGTAGCTCCTCCCATCCACACATAGGGCACCTCACCAGGGTGTGAGGGCAAACCTCCATGTTTACTGCTGGCATCCCTGTAACTTACCAGTCCTTACTGCCAGCAGGAGGGATAACTGCAGACCATTTTACAGCTTGGCTATATTCTCCCCCTGGTGAATCCCAACGACCCGTCTGGGACCTAAATTTATGTACCTTCTCCGGGAAACACTGTAAAATGTAACATAATTAGTACAACATTATCAATTCACAGTAATGGTATACACAAAGCATTCCCCGACCGGCAGGGCACTACTCGCACAACATCTGTCCTGTTCCCCTAATAGTAGTGATGAGGATCGGGTTTCTTAATTTCCCGACCCCCCATATCCAGGACCATCACGCTATACTCACGCGGTAACCCACTCTCTGGTCTATATACGGCTTTGTGCATATAAATGCTCCGCCCTATACTCCATACTCGCATGAGTTGCGCAATTCTTTCTTCCACTTTGCGCCCAGTAATGGCACCACCCTTATTTACCATATACCCCTCTATGGTCTCGCGCAACCACCTATCCCTGTTGTCCTCAATCTCCTGCATGAGGGGTTCAGGGACATAAGGATATTCCAGGCCATGGGAATTCTTATATTTTGTTATAATGGCCCTCTCTGCCCTACTGGCCTGGATCAACTTTGTGTTGCCCGCTTTTCCTGGCAGCACCCAAGATAGTGGTTCATCTGGTTCCACAGGATCCGTCAATCTACTGGGGCACATGGGCTCTATGATATCATGACGGATCTGATACCACCGTTCCTGCATCTCTCTTTTTCGCTCCTCTTCAGTGAATTCCCCTCAGGCCCACCAATAGCCAACTACCCCCTCCTTCTCTAGCAGGAACCGAGTGCGGTCTAACCATGCCTCGTAACCCTCGAATAAGAGGGCCCACCACCGGATCTCCCTAATCTCTTCTGGGGCCGACTCTATCGAATCCCCCTCCTCTGGTTCCCCCCAGGAAGACACCCCGGATGTTCCGGTAGATTGGGAATTAGGCCGCCCCACCCTCTTGGGCCTAGTCGCAAGAGTCACGCTCACTATACTGGGGCAATCACTGCTTACCGACACTTCCCACGAATACCCTCCACCCACCGACCCATCATCAGAAGTGAAACTTTCCAGTCTCTCCCCAGTCCGTTCCTCGGAGGTTCCCTGGGACCCTCCCTACAGTCCCAAACTTGAAGAGGACCCACGGGAAATTGTGACCTGGACTGGGGCTTTAGCTAGGGCATGGGGTTGGGCATAAGGGCGGACGGTGGGTATCCGCGGGGTTCCGACCCGCTCTCTACCAACACATTGTCCGGAGTTGCCGCAAGGGCTCTCCGTTGGTCGGGTCTCACCGCTCTTGATTTTCCGCAATGTCTGCCAGCTCTTCTTCGGTCCAGGCGATCGGAAGGCAGGGCCCGATCGATGAGGCACGGTCATCTCTTCGGTTGTTTCGTCACGCCCACCGGAAGTGTCATCATCAACGGGACGGGAGGCTCCGCCATCTTGGGATGGGTCCCCAAGCGGAACCTCTTCCTCCAATACGACATCCGGCAGCTCCGCTGTTCTCGGCCGCACCGCCGGGGCCTGGTACCGCCCTTCCTCCGTCGATGTCGCCTTCGGAGCCTGGTAGGAACAAGGACTGCTCTTACCGCTCCTGGGAGTTGGTGTGGATCGACCCTCACCACTGGAACCGCCAGTCCCCGGAACCGGGGGCCTCCGTCTCGGTCTTCCGCGGCACCGGTGATACTCGACTCTTCTCACCACCAGCTCCGGTAAGTGGCACTTTCCTTCCATTACCGCCGCCAGAGTTTGTCGGTTGCTGGGTCACTACGGCGGACGACGCCACGGTTCCTCATCAGAGGAATCCAGTTCTATCTTGCTTGGGGGCATCCCTCAGGGCGACCGCCGCTTAGGTTCTCGGCCGGCACACCGGCCGATAGTCTCTTTCTCCTCGGGCTCAGTTTTAGCAACCGGCCCCGATCCCCATTCTCCAGGATCCGCAGCTTCTCTCCAGAGCGCACCGGGGAGCTCTGCTGATAGCATAGCCGCGTCTCCCGCGGCCTTGACAGCTTGGAAGGGCACAAAGGTAGGCATGGGCCACATATACTGGAGGCCACATTGTGGGCAGCGTGCAGCTGTACCCACGGTGCCACCGGGCAGTCTGTACTGTAAGCAGAGACACGCCACCATCTCAGTGCCCGCCACCCGAATCACCAGGAAGCCTCCTGGTGCCGAGTAGGGTTGGGTAGACACCATTGCATTTTCTTCCTGCTTGCAGGCCATAGTCACGATAGGAGGTACTCGCAGCAGTGGTCTGTTCAGCTTATTGGCTCCTCGTGACTGACAAGCAGGGGCTGAGTTACCAGCCACTCCCTTGTCCAGCTCCACCCTCATCTGGCAAAGCTGGAAGCCACCCCCACTGGTAGAGATTAGGGGAGGGTCCCACAACCTTATAGGATGTCCCGGGATTAGTGCTGTACTTTTCACAGTCCTGGGGGGCGCGGCCTCTGGTTTCGCGCCACCACTCCCCAAGCACCACTCCTTATTTGGCACCATCTCCGGCCAAGTATTCTCAGACTCTTGGTCTTTTCCCCCACCCGCAGCACTAATTACAGGAACTACTTTCTGTAAGAGCACGGCCGGCTCACCAGCTCCTTGCTCAGCTGGATCCATTCCCGCTGGGCATAACTGGAAACCACTCCCCCTGGTTGAGAGGTCCCATAAGTGTATCGGGTGACCCAGCACTGGGGTTGAATTAGTCATTGTCCATGAGGGCGCGGCTGCAGCTTTCGCGCCCCCCCCCCCCATCAGGGTGGGGTTTTCCTGTTGGCGTCACTTCTGGCCAACTTTCTGCAAGTCTCGCATTTGCAGAATTTTCTGCAATTGATCCACGCGGTCTCCCAGGGAAGCGGGAGCCGCCATTTTGGTTTGCACTGTCAGTCTCTTTAAGGGTTGAGGTAGCGTTTAATTGTTTGTATGTCGACTGACAGTCAATTTCATAATGTTCTCCACACATCACGGTAATGTCCTCCTCAGTGTCCGCAGGGGTAGTACCCCTGGGTCCCAGACAGGACAAAAACGGTGCGGCCACAGCTTTCGCGCCACTCCACAACAGGCTTGCCAAAGTCACATCAGTAACTTGCTCTTCAGCGGAACACACACCACATGCGCTCCCTCCATCTGCCTCCGTTCGCCATTGTGGACCTTCCGCAACACGCGGATCTTCCATTCTTGCGGTCGCCATTTTGTTGCTGCTTTTGCGATTATTGTACATGGAGCTCCTCTCTGCGGGTCAGCCGCCACACCGGTACAATAAAGATTACCTTGATGCACCACCTTGTGTACCTAATGTAGGCTGGACTCGTGTTTGCACTACCTCAGGCTAGGCTCACTCTCTCTGTGTCTGCTGTATCTCCTTCCTCCCAGTCTGTGCTCCCTTTGGTAAGTGGTCTGGAATGGGCTAGAGTACTCTGGCTCTTCCATGCAGGACTTGGGCGTCGACCTACTGTTGGCTAGCCTAGCGCAGACCCTGTCCAGAATTCCTGACCTCGTTAACAGGCTATCCCTTTAGGCATCCTACCAACTAGCACTACCTCAAGGTGACTAGGACAGCTATAGCCCAGCTCCAAACCCCCAACTCCTTTCAGGCCCCTAGGTCGTCCCTGCGAACTGACAAACTCCATCAGCCCCCTGACTACCCCTAGGTCCCGTCCCAACGCAGCACAAAGTGGCAGCAGACACTCTCCCTGTTTCCTAGGGTGCCTAGCAAAAGCCTGTCCTGTTGACAGGTCTCTCAGCAGCGCCTCCAAATGTAACGGGTATTCTGTATGGCGTGACCCACCCAATCTCACATTGGCCCTGTGGTCTAACCAGTCCCCATTACATGGTCGTGTCTGGTGGTGCACCTGTTGGCAACAGGACTCCTGAGTCTCTCGCATGATGTTGTGTGGGGATTGCCAACCCAGACAGGCAGCTGAGGTAGTGTGCGTGAGTCCTACCTATATCCAGTGCAGCGCCTCCACCTCATCAGGATCTCTGCGTCCGCAAGGAGATGGTTCTGATGAGGAACTCCTTCCTGGTGGTGCCTTCCCCTGCTGAGTAATTCCAGACTCACACAGTGAAGTGTCTTTATTCAAGGTCATTCTTTATTGTACATTCAGGCAACCTGCCCCTCATAGCGGTCGTACTCAGCCGCTCATCTTGGCATGTGATCCCTTCAAAAGTACACCCTCCCAATGGAGTGGGATCCCCTCTCCCCTCAGGGAGATCACCCCTGTGCCAGGTCCCTGGACACAGTATGGTGTTGACAGCTTGAGGCTGATTGATATATACATATATTGAGGCCACTAGTTACAGCACTAGTGGGCCTCTTTCTCCCAGGTCTCAACGCAGACCTGCTCCTTACTCCAACAACTAACTTTGAACAGTGCTGTGCCTTATATCTCCAGGGGGCAGGCACATCTCTGATGTCACTAACGGTGGACTCAGAGTATGTAGCTCCTCCCATCCACACATAGGGCACCTCACCAGGGTGTGAGGGCAAACCTCCATGTTTACTGCTGGCATCCCTGTAACTTACCAGTCCTTACTGCCAGCAGGAGGGATAACTGCAGACCATTTTACAGCATGGCTACAGTAGTATTAAACTAACTTTTTATTTTCAGCTTTGCGTTTGTGTGTCTTGTTTGTGCTGGTTTGTGAGGTTATGTCTGTGATTTTTTGTTAGCTGTGTTGCACTAAATCCTGTGTTCTTTTCATTCCATGTTCCATATTACACGGATGAAGTTACATCTGGTCACCCCTTGATTACAAGATTGCTTAAGCTGTCATCATTGGGACTTGAACTATTCCATCTGGATATACAGGACTAACACCTAATTGGACTTATTAGGTGCCGGTATCTCTCTTTTTGTCTCCCCCACAGCCTTCTGAGACCCCCCTCCCTGGCTGCCAACACCCCCAGGGTGCCCAGGTACCGATCACCCCCCCCCCCCCCCCACGGCTGCTCAGAGCCTCCCTGCAGCAGCACCCTTTCCCCTCCACTCCTCTGCTGCAGTTCCGCTGCACTTTACGCCCCTCATGCGTGTATTTATGAATGTGTGTGTGTGTATGTGTGTATGAGAGAGAGAGTGTGTCTGTGTATATGGGAGAGATAGTGTGTCTGTGTATGGGAGAGAAAGTGTGTCTGTGTATGGGAGAGAAAGTGAGTGTGTGTGTGCAGGACACCAGAAGTACCCCCACACAGTCAGTCACCCCCCACCCTGTCACCCCACCCAATCACCCCACCCAGTCAGTCACCCCACCCCCCACCCAGTAACCCAGTCACCCCACCCCCCACCCTGTATCTGTCTCCCTCTCTCTCAAGCTCTGTCTGTCTCCCTCTCTCTCTCAAGCTCTGTGTGTCTCCCTCTCTCTCAAGCTCTGTCTGTCTTCCTCTCTCTCAAGCTCTGTCTGTCTCCCTTTCTCTCAAGCTCTGTCTGTCTCCCTCTCTCTGTCTGTCTCCCTCGCTCTCTCTGGCTCTCTCTGTCTCTCACTCTCTGTCTCTCGCTCTCTCTGTCTCTTGCTCTCTCTCTCTGTCTCTTGCTCTCTCTCTGTCTCTCGTGATCTCTCTGTCTCCCGTGCTCTCTCTGTCTCTCGTGCTCTCTCTGTCTCTCGCGCTCTCTCTGTCTCTGGTGCTCTCTCTCTGTCTCTCGCTCTCTCTCTGTCTTTCGCACTCTCTGTCTCTCGCACTTTCTGTCTCTCTGTCTCTCGCTCTCTCTGTCTCTCGCTCTCTGTCTCTCGATCTCTCTCTGTCTCTCTCTCTCTGTCTCTCGCTCTCTCTCTGTCTCTCGTGCTCTCTCTGTCTCTCGCTCTCTCTCTTGTGCTCTCTCTGTCTCTCGCGCTCTCTCTGTCTCTCGCTCTCTCTCGCTCTCTCTCTGTCTCTCGCTCTGTCTCTCGCTCTCTCTCTGTCTCGCTCTCT
>NC_134489.1:5001949-5031626 GCF_040206685.1 Ascaphus truei
TCGGAAGTTGCAATTGCGGACAAACTGTCATGAGCAGGAGGACTTGAATGATGTCTTAATCCAGGAGTGTTTAAAACCAGAGACAGAACATAAAACACTCAGTTTTAGCACATCCAGTGAAACCTATACACAGTACAGTGCCTAAATATATATGTATAGATATCTATTAAATAAATGGTCTTTTAGTTTAACATTTTGGCCAAAGTGTTGTAAGCCCCTGAGCCACTACACGGCAGACCACATCTCAAGGGTCCCTAACACTAATATAAATTCTTAATAACCTGTGCATTACCAGGAAGAATGATTTATAATAAATCTGTCAAAATTAGTTGCATAGTTCTAAGTCTGATTGAAGCTTTTATTAACCTGTACATTACCAGGAAAAGCACTCTGTATTAGATTTGTCACAATCATACTGCAAGCAAACAAGTTCCCCTGAGAGTGGGAGAAGCTATGGAGTGAGCTTTTAACCATTTAAATGTGGGAGGGGTGAGCTTCAACAAGATAGGAAGAGCCACCTTCCAATCAGCTAAGACCAGCTGAACAAGATTTGTAAAACATACAGGACACCTGCAAGCTCATATTGAACCCCAAAATAACCACAACATATATATAAGCATATAGGTGTCACAGAGGAGTGCTACTGAGCATTGCGATATATATTTAAAACCAGAGACCGAACATGAAACACAGACAGAGCTCAGTGCACATCCAGTGAAACCTATACACGGTACAGTGCCTAAATATATATGTATAGATATCTATTAAATAAAATGGTCTTTTAGTTTAACATTTTGGCCAAAGTGTTGTAGGCCCCTGAGCGACTACACGGCAGAATACATCTCAAGGGTCCCTAACACTAATATAAATTCTTAATAACCTGTGCATTACCAAGAAGAATGATTTATAATAAATCTGTCAAAATTAGTTGTCTAAGTCTGATTGAAGCTTTTATTAACCTGTACATTACCAGGAAAAGCGAACATATCACGCCATCACCAAGCTCGCCGATACACCTGCGTCTGTTCGGCAAATAATCGCCATTGTGGGAACAAGTGTTTTCGCCTTGACTCGACAATGAATCAGCCCTTCCTGCATACTGCGAGGGCAACACGCAAAAATCATGCCGATATTAAACACCTACCAAGAGTGCTTTTTCGGTGCTTACTGCATCGAGCCCATAGTGATATCAGGCAAAAGGAAGTAGACAGAGGAAATCAAACTTCCAAGTCTCATTTCCCTAAGTTTACAGGTTAACTTATAATAACGAGCGTCTGATTTGGATAAAAAAAAGGCATTTATCAACCAGATTAACCCTTAAACTTGGCACTGTCATTTGATCCTAGGAGGGACTGACCTCTTAAAACATGTCACTGTCATTAGTATGCCTTGAAATTCAGCAATGCTGCCAGTGAGCACACACTGCCCACACTACAATAACAACTGAGAGTACTGCTGTCTTGATAGAAGAGTGATTTTGTCGCACAATCTTTGCAGGAAAGCTAATTTCCTCTCCGTATATCACACGGAGGGGCCTATTCTAGTAGCCTTCATAAAATCTCTCACTTGGCATGTTATTCCGCAGGTTTTGTCAGTTTAGTTATCACGGTATTCAGAAAGAATATGAAGCCATACGAAAGCAAAATGACCAAAACTTACGAGGAGCAGCGATGGAATTTCAGCCTCTCTAAAAAGTTCTAACTCGTGCGATCTGCAGCGACGTGGGCAGAGCTGCACAGGGAGAGCTGCCTCTTCCTGCACATCTCGCTAGCAATCGCAGGGTTTTAATAAAAAATGTAATACCAGTGTACGTGAGCAGGGGATCTCTGGAGCATAATCGCATTGATTTCAGGTCCGGGGACCCCCAGCTTCCCATGATACAGGCCAAGTTATGGGGTGCCGGTATCTCCTATATGTTCCGGTCACGTGTCGCGTGAGAGCTGACGCTCTTCAAGGGGCAAGAAGTTCTAACGGACGAAACGCGTAGGGTGATACAACAAGCGGAGGAGAGTGTGCTGAGCAGCGGTACTGTGAGGGATCGACCAAGACGTTTTGGATTCCCCTGATCCGGTGACCTGTTGCGCATGGCCGCCACGAGGTTCCTTTGATAGAAGAGGTTTCATTGGACTTTCCATCACTCCGTGACCCATGGTGGTCCCACTGCCTACATTTATACACTGCTTGTGAGTGTTACTGTTTTTAATACTATGTTACTATAAAGCAATCTGCACTATCCTCTGTGTCCTCTCCTATTTGGGAGTTTCCTGCCTACTCTGCTGACGATCTACAACCTGTTGGTTACTCCTAATAACCGAAAGGCCTCTATTACTCACACTAAATGTGAGAAGGGTTACAGCTATATATTATTGGGATTTTTCTCTATTTTTACTCTGTTGCACTATTGTATTTTTTATTTAAACATATACCTACATGGATGCGAGTACGCTCTTGATTATTTGCTCTCATCACCTCTGTGGACTTGGACTGAATACACTTCAGAAGCAGCACCCATTGCAGAACAGTACTTATTTATTTTCTTTGCATTTATTTATTTAATTCCTTTATTTATTTACTACAGTATTTGCGCTCGATTCCTTGTTCCCACTTGTTCTCATATTATATGGGTATGATGTATCACTGTGCTATTCAATGGATAAAGGGTGGGAATAGTTGCCCCGGGGTGGGTGGATAGGCCTCCCGGGTGGGTAGTGGGGAGGGTTGGTTAACCACATAATTACTATAGCGGTTATTAACTGCTAAGGTGATTAAAGGGTTAGGGGCCATTAGATTGTATTTCTTCTTGTACTCTTGCTGCCAACGGAGGACATGGACCTGGAGTATGCTGATGAGGACACCCTCCATCATTACAGGGGTAAGTAGAAGTTTTATTTACTTTATGCTGGCTGGCTAATGTTTGATTTAGAATGGGCAAATAAGCTATTATCCATATCTGGATAATAGTAATTTTGCCCATTACAGTACTGTATGTGTTGGGGGTGGGGGGTTGTTGGGGTTAGAGGACGTGGGTAGTAAAGTTGTTGTGTTTTTGAATGTTTATTGTGGCTAGTGGGGGTGGGTGAAGGTGGTATTTGGCCCTTGGTGGGTGTTTATACCTACCGGGTGGGAAGCAGGAGGGGTTAACCCCTTCATTACCTTAGCGGTATTAACCACTAAGGTAATGAAGGGGTTAACTCCACTCTCAACCCCCCCCCTCCTGCAAGGCCTAAACACCCACCACTGGCCAAATACCACCTTCACCCACCCCCACTACCCACAATAAACATGGCACTGGTAGTTAACCCCATCATTGCCTTAGGGGTTAGCCACTAAGGTAATGAAGATGCATGTAAATGCATGTTTATTGCATTGGATTGATGCCGGGGGTCTCTGCTCTTGGTATTCATGTGTATCGTCTCCGAAGACCCCAGCATCAATACAATGCAGGAAAAATTCATTTTTTTTCTGTCCCTCTCTCGCGGCCTTCTCACTAGCTTCACGCCAACTTTTTCTAGCGAGACGAATTTTGGATAAAATCGTCATTCTAAAGCCTCGATAACCTAATCGAGACTACTAGAATTGCACGATTTTCAAAAACTGCCGATAATGGGTTTATCGATGCACACCTGGCGGAGTTTGGGCGAGAGCAAAAAATGGCGATAGAATGCTTTCGCCGCCCACTTATCGAGGCTTTCCGAATAGCTGTAGCTTTTTTGGTCTTTTAACTGCTAAACAAAACCTTGATAAGTGGGTTATTGAGGCTTCTAGCAATTGCCCGGAGTCTGTAACTAACCCAGGTTCTATGAGTCTGCTCATATATCAGCTAAATTCGTCTGTAAATCTCTAAAGTGATAACTGGGGTTAGATTTGCAATGTAAATCCTCTTGTCTGGGGCAGTTCAGGTTTCTAATGACGAGCAACGGAAACAATCCCTATATAATGTAATCATGTGGTGTTGCTGACCCCTGTGGCTCTGAAGGGTTTATACCCCAAGCAGCAGAAATGTATTACAGAACCACTGGACCTCAGCGGTGCGCAAACTGGGGGGCGCGCTCTCCTGGGGGGGGTGCAAGATTCTTATGGGGGGGCGCAGGCAGCGGGGGCGATTTTGCCAGAAGCAGAGAGAAAAGCTGTCGGTAGCTGCAATTTCTCCTTCAGCCATTAGGTGGCGCTGTGCTGCACAGCTCATGCAGCACAGGCTTTGCCTGAACGCAGCGTGATAAGGTGAGTGTGTGTGTGTGTGTGTGTCATGGAGAGGGGAGTCAAAGAGAGACATGGAGAGGTGGAGGGGGGGTCAAAGACATGGAGAGGTGGGAGGGGGGTCAAAGAGAGGCATGGAGAGGTGGGAGGGGGGGTCAAAAAGAGACATGGAGAGGTGGGAGGGGGGTCAAAAAGAGACATGGAGAGGTGGGAGGGGGTCAAAGGGAGAGGTGGGAGGGGGTCAAAGGGAGAGGTGGGAGGGGGGTCAAAGAGAGACATGGGGAGGGGATGGGGATCAAAGAGAGACATGGGGAATGGGGTGAAAGAGACATGGAGAGGTGGGAGGTGGGTGAAAGACAGACATGGAGAAGTGGGAGGGGGTGAAAATGCAACATGGGGGTGAGACATATTGGGGGAAGGGGGCGAGAAAGACACTGGGTGGAAGGGGAGACACCCTGGGGGAAGGTGAGACACCCTGGGGGCAGTTGAGAGAAACACTGGAAGAAGGGAGAGATACACACACACACTGGCTGGAGGGCAGGAGGGAGAGAGACATACACTGGGGGGAGAGAAAGAGACAGACACTGGTGGGAGGAATAGACACAATCGCTGGAGGGAGAGAGAGGGACTGGGGGAGGGAGGGACTGGGGGAGAGGAGAGTGAGACTGTGGAAGAGGGGAGAGAGGTCCTGATGTGGCGGGGAGAGAGATTAATAATACAGCATAAATGGGGACGCTATTAGACAAATATCATAATATTTATTTTTAAGTGATATAATTTGTGTTATAAATACTTTTTATGATGTGTCCCGGGTTTTACTTTTGAAAGTCTGGTCACCCTAGCTGGTGGCCATCATCATGGTATGCGCGGGGGCTGCGGAGGTACGGCGGCTGAAGAGAAATGGCTCCAAAGAGGCCAGGGGAGGAGCACACCCCAGCGTGACCCAGTGACATCAAACGCACTTCAGGTCTGGCCGGCACCTTGGAGTGATTGATGTTCCAGCTGCACGCTTTTCTGTGCCTGCTGCTGCTGGGGGAGAGGGGAGGGAAATTCCGGTGGGGGAGGAGGTGGTTCCCTTTAAGACCAATGAGCTGCACACCCACTGGTAGCAGAGCATTCCAGAACCTGAAGGAGCCGGAGCAGGCCCCTGCCTCATGATCACCTATCCCCAGGGAGCTCCAGCAGGACCAGGAAGAGATCAACAGAGCGACCCCCTTTCCCCCAGCTAAACGGAGGGATGAAGGTCAGGCAGAGATGGCAGAATTGGGAGGAGGATGAGGGTCATTCTTTGGGTCAGGGGGGGGGTCACTTGGGAGTATTGATCAGCAGGGGAGATCCATCAGTACCCCCCTTGAGTTTGGTTATGGGGATCCCTGATCCCTGGGCAACATTTAAAACGGGAATTAATAAATAATACATTATACTGGTAGGTATTGTATTGTATGTCTTTATTTATATAGAGCCATTAATGTACATAGAGCTTCACAGTAGTAATACACGTGGTAATCAAATAAATAACAGATAATACTGTATAAATAACAGATCATGGGAATAAGTGCTTCAGACATAAAAGTAACACTAAGGAAGAGGAGTCCCTGCTCCGAGGAGCTTACAGTCTAATTGGTAGGTAGGGAGAACGTACAGAGACAGTAGAAGGGAGTTCTGGTAAGTGCGTCTGCAGGGGGCTAAGCTTTATATCATGTGTCCAGTGTTATCCACAGTGCTATTCATATGCTTGTTTAAGCAAGTGTGTCTTAAGGTGGGTCTTAAAGGTGGATAGAGTGGGTGCTAGTCGGGTATTGAGGGGAAGGGTATTCCAGAGGTGCGGGGCAGTCAGTGAAAAAGGTTTAAGGTGGGTGAGGGCTTTAGATACAAAGGGGGTAGAAAGAAGACATCCTTGAGAAGAACGCAAGTGTCGGGATGGTGTATAACGAGAAAGTAGGGCTGAGATGTAAGGCGGGGCAGAAGAGTGTAAAGCTTTAAAAGTGAAGAGGAGAATCGAGTGTGAGATGCGGGATTTGATCGGAAGCCAGGAGAGGGATTTCATGAGGTGAGACGCGGAGACAGATTTAGGAAAGAGCAGAGTGATTCTGGAAGCAGCATTTATGATAGATTGTAGGGGAGACAGGTGAGTGGCAGGAAGGCCGGACAGCAGAAGGTTACAGTAATCAAGACGGGAGAGAATTAGGGCCGAGTCAGAGTTTTAGCAGTCGAGCAACAGAGGAACGGACGTATCTTAGTGATATTGCAGAGGAAAAAGCGACAGGTTTTAGGTAGGAATGGATGACACTGGGGAAAGCAAATGGGAGAAGGAAAAAAGGGAGGCATTAGTAAGACCACACCTTGAATATGGACTACAATTTTGGGCACCAATCCTAACAAAATACATTGTGGAACTAGAGAGTTCAGAAAAAAGCCACCAAATTAATAAAGGGGATGGACAATCTAATTTATGAGGACAGGTTAGCTAAATTAGATTTATTTACATTAGAAAAGAGGCGCCTAAGAGGGGATATGATAACTATATACAAATATATTCGGGGACAATACAAGGAGCTTTCAAAAGAACTATTCATCACACGGGCAGTACAAAGGACTCGGGGCCATCCCTTAAGGTTGGAGGAAAGGAGATTTCACCAGCAACAAAGGAAAGGGTTCTTTACAGTAGGGGCAGTTAAAATGTGGAATTCATTACCCAAAAGGTTGGACATCTTTTTAGAAAGGAAACGTATACAGGGATATACCAAATAAGTAAACATGGGAAGGATGTTGATCCAGGGATTAATCCGATTGCCAATTCTTGGAGACAGGAAACAAATTTATTTTACCCCTTAATGGGGTTTGTTTGCCTTTCTCTGGATCAATAAGTAAGTATAGATATAGGATAAAGTATCTGTTGTCTAAATTTAGCATAGTTTGAACTTGATGGACGTACGTCTTTTTTCAACCTTATCTACTATGTAACTATGTAACTATGTAATGAGGTTGCGATTTGTGAACTTGGCTGCAGGAGATTGTAGACGCGTGGCGGACACGTGCGCTGACGTCGTGTGATTTTGATTACATCAGGCAGGGGGGGCCCTGAGAAATTTCATGGATGAAAAGGGGGGCTCGGCATAAAAAGTTTGCTCACCCCTGCCCTAGAGGATCACAAGTCTGGTTTGAAACCTGTGTTTATAGGGTTTTGATAAATACATTCTTGTTATTCAAAGCCCATTGTTGTATCCTATTATCTGACCTTCAGCCACACACCCAGCAAGTGGGATTGCATTGATCATAACAGGCGTAGGACTTGGGCCCCCGCCCTAGCAGAAAGTCAATCTAAGCATAAAAACGAGGGGTTACATTCAAATTCTTTTTTTGTAAATTAGGATGTAAAGTTTTCAGGTATTTTCTTCTCTTCTCAATAAAACATGTTAGTAATATTAATGTAGCAGGGTTCCCCTGGGCCCCCCTTACCTGCGCTTAGCGGGGGGGATCCCCGGGCTGTGCCAGGGAGCTGCGGGGGTGAGTGAGTCGCCGGGGGCTCCCGGCGGCATCTGCAGTCAGGCGTCGCCATCTTGTATTTATCCGCGCATGCGCGGGAGCTCGCGCGTGCGGGGTGTAGCCCCAGAAGGTAAGGTGGCCATGTTGGGGTTGGCGCTGGTGTCTGAGGTTCCCACATAGCGGCAGCCATTACAGGTTCTCACATGCGCGGATTGAGCTCGTGGCGGCCATTACAATGTCCCACATGCGCAGTTGCGATCGCACACGCGGCCCCAATAGAAAAGAGGTCTGCCAAGGAATATAAGCCCCAGGATGCATAGGGGCATGCCAACCACCTGACCCACAGCAGAGAATCGTGTGGCAGAGCTTCCCCTGCAGAGATACATTTTGGCGCGCTGGGGATGGACAAATCAGTCAGAGCTGGGAGCAGGTTAGGGAAGGGTGTGTGCAGGGAGCAGTAGCCCCTGGCACTAGGCCAGGTTACCGCCATAGGCCCGGAGTCATATTGTAGATTGTGGCTGCTGCAGGGAAGGCCCGTTCACCCTTTATTAGTGTGTAAGTTCAGGGACACAGCTGCAGTGCTGCGCGCCCTGACAAGTGTGGTCTGGGACCAGACCTACCTCACTCAAGATAGAGACTATCTGACGGTGAGATCACTCAGAGGGAGACCCTGAGAAATGTTTGCTTTTTTTGGTACAGTACATAAGGATTACCAAGGGAAATGATTACAATACTAGGCTGGCAAGGGTACATCGTGCTGAAATTACCACGCTTTCAAGGTGACAGCCACGTGAAGTGGGACACGGCCGCTGGGAGCAGTCAGAAAAGTGCTTTGAAAATAAAACTGTCCTACATGTTAAATCTGCTTTGCTGCACCGTGCTTTTGATACACACAGGAGGGCAGTAATAGAGAAAGGAGGGGGCGTACAGGCTGGTATTATCAGAGACAATGCAGGACACACTTTTCTGTGTTCATTTAGGGTTCGTTCTTTTGGTTGGCTGCACTACAAGGCTCTTTGTATAAATGATAAGTTTGCTAAAGCAAAGTGTGTGAGGGTGCGGCTGGCACTACCACTGTCTGCACTCTACCTGTGCTGTGTATATATTGTCATTGTGTAGCAGTGTGTGAGGGTGCGGCTGGCACTACCACTGTCTGCACTCTACCTGTGCTGTGTATATATTGTCATTGTGTAGCAGTGTGTGAGGGTGCGGCTGGCACTACCACTGTCTGCACTCTACCTGTGCTGTGTATATATTGTCATTGTGTAGCAGTGTGTGAGGGTGCGGCTGGCACTACCACTGTCTGCACTCTACCTGTGCTGTGTATATATTGTCATTGTGTAGCAGTGTGTGAGGGTGCGGCTGGCACTACCACTGTCTGCACTCTACCTGTGCTGTGTATATATTGTCATTGTGTAGCAGTGTGTGAGGGTGCGGCTGGCACTACCACTGTCTGCACTCTACCTGTATAGAGAGAGTGTGTGTGTGTGTGTGTGTGTGTGTGTGTGTGTGTGTGTGTGTGTGTGTGTGTGTGTGTGTGTGTGTGTGTGTGTGTGTGTGTGTGTGTGTGTGTGTGTGTGTGTGTGTGTGTGTGTGTGTGTGTGTGTGTGTGTGTGTGTGTGTGTGTGTGTCTGCCTTGCATTGTGCCTGCGCCGTGTATACAGTGATAGGAGGCTTGCAATGAAATATCCAATTAAACAATATATTTAACACCTTTAGTGAAGTATTACTATCTTTGGTTAAACAAAAATACGTATTACTTAAATTACCGGATAGTATAATAGAATATTAATATAAAAGATATATTCATTCAGAAGCTTAATATATTATATTAAACCACGCAGAGCTGAAGGGGGTAGGGTTGAGAGGCGGGTTAAGGGAAGGAGGTAGCCACGGCTCCCGGAACTGCCCTTAAACATCATGTCCTTTCTAGCTTCAGCTCACCCTGCCCTGACTTTTCGTCATGTCCCTGACTCGGGTTTGCCGTTGCCTAGCAGCGGGAGGCGTCACCCGGAAGTGAGCCTTGCTGGGGAAACAGAAGAGGGATCTGTGGAGTAGGCCTTTTTTGGGAGCAAGATCCAAGAGTTACAGGGTCTCCAAACCTGCAGGTAACAGGGAATGTATGTACAGTACAGTATATGGGGAAGTGGGATAATGCTCTGCAGAAGTATATTGTGGCAGGGGTAATGCTGTGCAGAGGTATATGGGGCAGGGGTAATGCTGTGCAGAGGTATATGGGGCAGGGGTAATGCTCTGCAGAGGTATATGGGAGGGGGGGTTAATTCTTTGCAGGGATATAAGGAATTGGGTAAGTTAAAGCAATTCTCTGCAGCATGAAAGTGGTGAAAATAGTGGAGGTCTACAGGTTGCACTCACTTGCATGGAGTTGGAGCTAAAGCACATGACACCTGTGCCTAGGCAGTGTCTGCAGATATCAAGGCTCAGTGCCCACCTCACCCCCTTATTCTCTTATTTCAGGGATGACTGAGGTTCACATCATCGGGCAGATCATCGGTGCTAGCGGCTTCCCCCAGCATAATCTCTTCTGCAAGTGGGGAGTACACACAGGTGGGTTTTGCACAGGGTGGAGGTGACTCTCAATCCCCCGCACCAACGCCATGCAACATCTCCCTATTGCTTCATGTAACCAATTCCTATAACTCCTATTGCTCCATATAAACTGCTCCATGTTGCTCAAAAATTGCAGGGATTAATAAATTAGAAAGCAGTTAACAGAGCATCCCATTTTAAGAGAAAAAACTAGCAAAAACTAATTGTAAACTCAATATTTTCTCAAGCCTCCAAACTGCAGGAAGATTTCACAGTGAAGTCTACAAAGGCAGAGAAAATTTCGTTTTTATAAGTAACATAATTGTGGGTTGGGCTCAGATATTGACAAATTGATTCAAGAGATCAAAAAAGACCCTCCAAAAATATTGGCATATACTATTGGAAGACAGTGATCTAAAACAAGTCCTGGGAGATTATCCCTTTACGGGATATAGAAGAGCCAAGAACATTGGCGATAAGTTAGTACATAGTCATTTTGAAATTGATCAGCCAAGAACTTGGCTAGGAGACAAGCCCACTGGATCTTTTCCATGTTCACGATGCAAGGCCATGCGAGTGACAAAAACATTTACAAACATAACTAAGACAGTAACATATAAGATAAAAAGCTTCATTTATTGTCAAACAGGAGTAATTTATCTAATTACATGTAGCTGTAGAAAAGCCTATGTGGGAAAAACACAAAAACAACTTAAAACTAGAATACTAGAACATCTGGGAGATATAAGAACTCCAGAGAGACTCCGGTTGCAACACATGTATTGCACACCCATAATGGGAATAGTAACACACTGAAGTTTGCCGGTATAGAACATGTCACTTTGGGCCCCAGGAGAGGTAATTGGAATAAAAGACTTTTATAAAGGGAGTGCCGTTGGATTTTCCAGTTACAAACACTTGCTCCCCAGGGTTTAAATGAGGGCTTCATTTATTCATCCTACTTATAACAACCACTAAGCACAAGGGGTTAGATTGGGGGTTCGGTATATAGTTTAATATCAGTAATTATCTGTATTGACCATTAGAGGGCAGATCACCTAGTTTATTAGCCACATTCCTACACCAATACACAATATGGTTGTTTAATAGTGAATATATTATATCACCTCACACTTATTATTTTTTTTTTTTATGTTTCATTTTATTAATTATTATAAAGTATATATCTGACAATTAATAATAAAGAACTGTATTGATCAATAGAGGGCAGATCATACGTTTAATCACACTTTTACACTATAATATTTAGTTTTTATGAATATAATGAAACCCTCAGTTGGTATTCCTATATGATTTTCATTACTACCCCTGTTTGATTACCATCTTTGATTTTAATCTTATCCGTTCCGCTTAAGAAATTTTCATCACTACCTCCTATTAATAGCAGTTGTCATATGATCACTGTCTTTCAATTTTCCATTAATTCAATGCAATACATTGTATCCGATCGGTAATACCCGTAATACATAGTATTTGAGAGGTATAACTCATTTCAATAGGAAGAACTAAGTCACCCCCTAACTAAGGGAGTATAAATATCCCCCATGTAGGTTCCGAATGCCAGACTCGTCCCCACCTGAAGAAGCGAGTTGATCTCGTGAAACGTGCGTCAATCTTTGGAGGGTCTTTTTTGATCTTTTGGATCAATTTGTTAATATATGTATTTTACCTCTATTGCACCATGATTTCAAAATATTCAAAATATTAATTGTATTAATAGGAGAGCAGAATAGAACACAAAATTGGGCTCAGATAACCTGAACGGGGCCCGCCGATAACCCAGTTGTGTCCTTAGGAGGGAGAGAAGCAAGGAGCACAGCTGGGTTGAAAATCTGCAGGAAGGTTCCTGTAGAAAAAATGAATGAAGGGCACAACTCCGTTCTAAAACTGAGGGTGGTTTATTTAATAAGTGCACAGGGACAGAAACACAGCCCACACACCGACATGTTTCGTCCCACGGGACTTTATCAAGGTGTATCACATAACACAACCTCCTTACCTTTAATAGCCCCAGTTCGCGCCAAAATCGCCCGATTGGGTACACTGCGCATGCGCGCCAGTGACGCGTCGCATCTCCGTGACACCGCCCCCCCTCTGGCACAAGTCCTGGAGAGTAGAGACCACGTCACTGAGATGCGTCCGTTTCCACCGTGGAACGCATGCCAGCTGGGCTCCCATCGGATAGAGGCGGAAGGGGGTTAACAAATACATTTTTTTTACATTTTTTTACACAACAACTTTATTAGTTAAAAAAAGAAGACAAACACATTTAGCCCAGAGCTGAACATTGCAAAACCCGCAATGATAGTTCAGCATAGGGGTACAATAAAAAAGAGAGAAGTGCTCACATTTGATAACCTATGATAAATAAAGAAAAAAAGAAGAGGATGTTTTAGCAATCCAAGAACTATAGTTGGACTTTAATCATGTTGAATGGGACTATATTATAATCTTAGTATATAAGTAGTATAAGTATACCTACAAAGAGTACCATAATATGATAACTATAATACTATCAAGCCATATCTAATCAATAAACTTGAATTGTACTTTTGAAGTCCAAATATAGACTGATTTTATGTGATTGACTGTGTAAGGTAATTTTATATGGAAGAAAAAACTTTTTTATTTTATTATCAATTAAAAGAATATATTTTTTATGCATATTTATTTTCTCTTATTCATAACCCATATAAAGATGGTACAGAAGGACATGGAACATGGATTCCCCCATCAAGACATATGTTAATATTTAAACAAATGATCGATGTATATTAGCATCATAAAGAACCCTCCTCCACTATAAAAAGTGGGAGAGGTCCCAATCAATATTCATGCCGTGAGGCATCCTGGTTCTTAATGTGAAGATCCAGAATGCCTCACGTTGGTCAAGCTTCTTGACTCTGTCACCCCCTCTGGGTGACAGCTGAATGGACTCAATACCTTGAAATTTAAGATCATCGATGAAACGTTTGTAAAAGAAAATGTGCTCCCTGAATTTGTTCCCATCTCCAAACACGTGGACAGACTCCCACCACCCCATAAAGAGGTTGGCGTAACTGGGAGCGAAGCTTGTTCCCATGGCTGTACCACGTGTTTGGAGATAGTGAACCCCATCAAACAAAAAAGGTACATTGCAATACAGTTCCTAATGGTTCTTTCCCCTGTGGGAAATGCAAAATTTGTGGATACATTAATAAATCAAACAAATGTGTATCCAGTCAAACTGGAAAATCTCATGCCACTAGATCATTTATCAACTGCAACTCCACATATATTGTCTACCTCATCACTTGCGGGTGCGGTGGCCAATATGTTGGAAGAACCATTAGGAACCTCAAAGTGCGAATTATGGAGCATATCCGATTGATCTCTAAAGGGAACCTGGACCACCCTGTCCCCAAACATTTCACCAACTGCAGCAAAGGTGGATTAAAAAACTTTAAATTTCAAGGTATTGAGTCCATTCAGCTGTCACCCAGAGGGGGTGACAGAGTCAAGAAGCTTGACCAACGTGAGGCATTCTGGATCTTCACATTAAGAACCAGGATGCCTCACGGCATGAATATTGATTGGGACCTCTCCCACTTTTTATAGTGGAGGAGGGTTCTTTATGATGCTAATATACATCGATCATTTGTTTAAATATTAACATATGTCTTGATGGGGGAATCCATGTTCCATGTCCTTCTG
This sequence comes from Ascaphus truei, assembly GCF_040206685.1. Taxonomy (NCBI): domain Eukaryota; kingdom Metazoa; phylum Chordata; class Amphibia; order Anura; family Ascaphidae; genus Ascaphus; species Ascaphus truei. The sequence goes on from NC_134489.1 coordinate 5,015,897, forward strand.
TACCATCTTTATATGGGTTATGAATAAGAGAAAATAAATATGCATAAAAAATATATTCTTTTAATTGATAATAAAATAAAAAAGTTTTTTCTTCCATATAAAATTACCTTACACAGTCAATCACATAAAATCAGTCTATATTTGGACTTCAAAAGTACAATTCAAGTTTATTGATTAGATATGGCTTGATAGTATTATAGTTATCATATTATGGTACTCTTTGTAGGTATACTTATACTACTTATATACTAAGATTATAATATAGTCCCATTCAACATGATTAAAGTCCAACTATAGTTCTTGGATTGCTAAAACATCCTCTTCTTTTTTTCTTTATTTATCATAGGTTATCAAATGTGAGCACTTCTCTCTTTTTTATTGTACCCCTATGCTGAACTATCATTGCGGGTTTTGCAATGTTCAGCTCTGGGCTAAATGTGTTTGTCTTCTTTTTTTAACTAATAAAGTTGTTGTGTAAAAAAATGTAAAAAAAATGTATTTGTTAACCCCCTTCCGCCTCTATCCGATGGGAGCCCAGCTGGCATGCGTTCCACGGTGGAAACGGACGCATCTCAGTGACGTGGTCTCTACTCTCCAGGACTTGTGCCAGAGGGGGGGCGGTGTCACGGAGATGCGACGCGTCACTGGCGCGCATGCGCAGTGTACCCAATCGGGCGATTTTGGCGCGAACTGGGGCTATTAAAGGTAAGGAGGTTGTGTTATGTGATACACCTTGATAAAGTCCCGTGGGACGAAACATGTCGGTGTGTGGGCTGTGTTTCTGTCCCTGTGCACTTATTAAATAAACCACCCTCAGTTTTAGAACGGAGTTGTGCCCTTCATTCATTTTTTCTACAGGAACCTTCCTGCAGATTTTCAACCCAGCTGTGCTCCTTGCTTCTCTACATTCTGGTTCCTTCTATCAGGACTGCACGCAGTGGAACTTCACCTGGATGGATGACGTATTCCTATACACTTAATGGAAAGGTAATGGGCATTAGCCCTCATTTATTGTTACCTTGGTCCCTATTTAGGGAAGTGTATATATTAAGGGGGGTAAGCAGGGTAAACCATATCTGCGGTAGTCGTGCTGACTGACCGCTAGGTCCCATGTATATGTCCCCCCTTAACTCTGCATTATACAATGATGGAATGATTTATTGAAGTTCCCATCTATCTATATGTTGATATACAGCTTGTGAGTCCATACACGTGTATGAGCGTCAATCTTCACGTATATACATGTTGTGTCCTTAGGAGGGGCCTGGAAGTTGCTGTCTGGGATTGTAGAAGGGCAGACACAGGTCGATAATCCCCAAAACGAAGACATGGCATTCTGGTCCCACCCCATCGATATACACTTTGCTACCAAAGGACTACAAGGTGAGTGTTTGTGTGTATGTGTGTATGTGTGTATGTGTGTATGTAACATGCCACGGTGGGGTGTGTAACATGCAATCATTTCCTTGTCTACATGAAGCATAGTTCAAATAGCCGTATTGGCCCTGGAGAAGTGTATATCTGTGTTAGGTTATGATCACTTTTTTTTAATGCACCGACATGACTACATATGAAAAACAGACCTGTGAGGTTTGGAAAGCTCTACACATGAAGAAGGGATCTGTGAGGTGTGGGAAGCTCTACACATGAAGAAGGGATCTGTGAGGTGTGGGAAGCTCTACACATGAAGAAGGGATCTGTGAGGTGTGGGAAGCTCTACACATGAAGAAGGGATCTGTGAGGTGTGGAAAGCTCTACACATGAAGAAGGGATCTGTGAGGTGTGGGAAGCTCTACACATGAAGAAGGGATCTGTGAGGTGTGGGAAGCTCTACACATGAAGAAGGGATCTGTGAGGTGTGGGAAGCTCTACACATGAAGAAGGGATCTGTGAGGTGTGGGAAGCTCTACACATGAAGAAGGGATCTGTGAGGTGTGGGAAGCTCTACACGTGAAGAAGGGATCTGTGAGGTGTGGGAAGCTCTACACATGAAGAAGGGATCTGTGAGGTGTGGGAAGCTCTACACATGAAGAAGGGATCTGTGAGGTGTGGAAAGCTCTACACATGAAGAAGGGATCTGTGAGGTGTGGGAAGCTCTACACGTGAAGAAGGGATCTGTGAGGTGTGGGAAGCTCTACACGTGAAGAAGGGATCTGTGAGATGTGGGAAGCTCTACACGTGAAGAAGGGATCTGTGAGGTGTGGGAAGCTCTACACATGAAGAAGGGATCTGTGAGGTGTGGGAAGCTCTACACATGAAGAAGGGATCTGTGAGGTGTGGGAAGCTCTACACATGAAGAAGGGATCTGTGAGGTGTGGGAAGCTCTACACATGAAGAAGGGATCTGTGAGGTGTGGGAAGCTCTACACGTGAAGAAGGGATCTGTGAGGTGTGGGAAGCTCTACACATGAAGAAGGGATCTGTGAGGTGTGGGAAGCTCTACACGTGAAGAAGGGATCTGTGAGGTGTGGGAAGCTCTACACGTGAAGAAGGGATCTGTGAGGTGTGGGAAGCTCTACACATGAAGAAGGGATCTGTGAGGTGTGGGAAGCTCTACACATGAAGAAGGGATCTGTGAGGTGTGGGAAGCTCTACACATGAAGAAGGGATCTGTGAGGTGTGGGAAGCTCTACACATGAAGAAGGGATCTGTGAGGTGTGGGAAGCTCTACACGTGAAGAAGGGATCTGTGAGGTGTGGGAAGCTCTACACGTGAAGAAGGGATCTGTGAGGTGTGGGAAGCTCTACACGTGAAGAAGGGATCTGTGAGGTGTGGGAAGCTCTACACGTGAAGAAGGGATCTGTGAGGTGTGGGAAGCTCTACACGTGAAGAAGGGATCTGTGAGGTGTGGGAAGCTCTGTACCATTGAAGAAAAGACCTGGGAGGGTGGCAATGCTCTGTATGCATGATTACTTATTTGAATCATTCTTATTTTTTCTGCAATGTGTCGACGGCACCTTTTTACCCCTTTTGCTGCAAGAGGGACCGCAGTGTGTTACAATTCTATAGTAATAATGCAATTTGTTGATGGTCTCTCCAGCTTGGAAGGAGTTAATCCAGGTTGTACAGTTAACTTTACTAAATCGTTCCTTTATTTACCCACTAAATGTGACACACACAGCTATAAGACCTTAAAGTCCCAGCATCAGACTCTTATCAAGCGAGCCCAGACTGCCGATGCTGAGACGCTATGCTGTAATTTGCATTGCAATAATAGCCACTAGCACACATACCCTTACCAGGTCTGCCATTTGCTTTTAAGTGATGGACGCTCTGCCTTCTACCCCACAGTGGTGTCCAAAAAGAAGAGCTCCCTGTTGTCTTTTAGAGGCAAAAAAGGATCAGGGTCACCACATATAGTCAGGATGCTGCTTTAATGCGTTGCTGGCTTTACATTGCTTCTGGGATTAACGCCTTTAGTAACATAAGGGGTATTTGCTGATCTTTACAGCAGTCAAATGGTTAAGCCTCAGCCTAATTTCAGCAACAAGATGCTGTATTTGGTGGCTGCAGGGCACATAGTGCACTCCTCCTTTGGCACCTGCCCTGCAGCTTCTGTCCGGCACGTTTCACTCTCTCTCTCCTCCCCGTGTTTGTGACTTTTCTAATATTACACCCCGATTAGGCAGGAGCATTAACTCCGCTCCGCTGAGCCGACACCTCCCCGCAGCCTGAAGTCATTGCCACTCATTGACGAGGAGCGGTCGCAAGCAGCAAATCGCTGGACTGCATATGAGATGTTATTGGCTTTTTTTTCTTTAGCCCGGTGTTTGTCCGTGAAAGGAATTCCAAGCAACATCCCCTGTTCTGCATCTCGGCAAAGGCAAATACAGCCATGTATAGCATTGCCAAGTATAACCTCACACATCGTAAACCATCTCCTATTGTTCTGGGTATGTTTCAGGGCTTTGAATGCAGTGTACACATTGCAGAACATAGAAACCATAGAGCTTACAATCCATTCTTTTGCTGAATTGCAGAGAGATATAGGAATTTGGCCAGTGTCATATGAAGCTGACATTAGGATTTGAAATCTGCAGCATTTGACACCGTGGACCACCCTCTTCTCCTTCACATTCTCCATACTCTTGGTATTCGGAACAAAGCTCTATCCTGGATCTCATCCTACCTCTCCCATCGTACTTTCAATGTCTCTTTTGCCAACACCTCCTCCTTATCTATCGATCTCTCTGTGGGGGTACCCCAGGGCTCTGTCCTGGGACCCCTTCTCTATTCTTCTTACACACTTTCTCTAGGTGACCTAATCACATCTCTTGGTTTCAAATATCACCTCCTATGCTGATGACACATAAATTTACTTTTCATCCTTACATCTCAGCCCTAATTTCTCGTTATACACCATCCCAACTCTTGCGTTCTGCTCAAGGATGTCTTCTCTCTACCCCTTTTGTATATAAAGCCCCCTCCCGCATTAAACCTTTTCCACTGACTGCCCCACACCTCTGGAATGCCCTTCCCCTCAATATCCAACTAGCACCCTCTCTATCCACCTTTTAAGACCCTTCTTAAAACACACCTGCTTAAGGAAGCACATGAGTAGCTCCATGGCTGATACTATACACTTCATACATTAACCTTGGCCCCTTGCAGACGCACTTACCAGAACGCCTTTTCCTAAATGTTACTTTTATGTCTGAAGCACTTCCCATTGTGTTATTTGTATTATTTATATGATTGTCACGTGTATTACTGCTCTGAAGCGCTGCATGCATACAAATGAGAGTCCGTCCCTCCATGTATCATTGTACTTTGGTGCATGGTTATTTACAGGGGTATAGAAGAACACAGATTAACAGTACCCAAGTATTACAACACATACTGTATAGTACATGTTCTTCTTGGCGTGATTTAGTGCAAAGCTCAGGTTACTGTGTTGGTCCCATAGAAGTGTAGATTTGGAACAAGCTGATATTTTAGTGGATCATCATAACAAATGGATGTAATGCTATATACTGTACATGCATATATACCTTTCCAACCCTCACATGTCTATTCTTAATGTGTACAGAGCTTGCCAAATCTCACGTTTACATGTGCAACCATGACTAAGGGACCTGTGAGATTTGGAAGGCTCTGTAGACATGAATAAGAGACCTATGCATGGAACCAATTATTCATCTATACTCACCCTATACCCAGATACCTACTATAAGTTTGTGCCTCCAAGTGAGGGAAATATATGAAAGATATTTATGTGAAATTGTAAGCAGTGTGTGTTATTAGTGCTGTTGCTTTATATTCTAAGTTTTGACCAATCTGCTTTAGAGGGTAAGGCATAAAGTTCACACACAAACGCTGTTCTTATCATGCATGTTTAGCACAGATGAATCCCTCTCCAGACTCGCTCTGTACTTCCAACAGATGCTTATCTCGCTGCATTGATTCAGCTGTACAAAGCAGCACTTGGCTGAACAGAGATGCTCTTATCTCCCTCTCTCTGCCACACACACTACAGCAGTAAGGTACAGAGAGGCTAAAGGCAGAGAAAACTAAAAACATTGAGACCGCAAGCGAATCTGTTACTATGACTATCAAAAATTATGCGAGTTTGGTCAAACGGCTTTATTTCCCTTCTGTCTGTGTAAAAAGACAAACTTTATTTCCCTTCTTTGTCACCCTGTAGTGGGAGGGACAGACTCCATGAGACATAGTGACACAGACAGAAGTTACCTGTTTTACTGTGTGGTGGGAAAGACAGATTCCATATCCCATAGGCAGCTTTTCACTGTCATGGAGTGGGAGGGACCGACTCCATGAGACATAGTGACACAGACAGAAGTTACCTGTTTTACTGTGTGGTGGGAGAGACAGATTCCATGTCCCATAGGCAGCTTTTCACTGTCATGGAGTGGGAGGGAAAGACTTTGTGTGTTATACTGCAGCTCCCTTCTGTCTGTGTCACTGTCACCCACTGGGTGGGCGGAATATACTCCATGGGTCATAGCTCCCTTCTCTCTGTGCCATCCTGCCTTGGGAGGAAGAGACACCATGGTCCATGACTCCCTTCCGTCTGTGTCATGGCACGGACTATGTCCTATAGCTTCTTTCTGTCACTGTGTCACCCTGCAGTGGTAGGGACAGTCCTATTAGCTCACTGACTCTCCATATCCTCCCCCCCCCAGGCTGGCCGAAGCTGCATCTCCAAGTCTGGCATCAGGACACCTTCGGTCGCAATGAACTCTATGGCTACAGCTTCCTGCACGTCCCCAGCAGCCCCGGCACCCACAACCTGCAGAGCCCAACCTGGCGCCCCATAGGCACGTGGCAGGAACAGCTGTCACAGATGTTTGTGGGGGGTGGCCCCCAGCTCAAGTCTCCCAGTCTAATATATGGGGGAGCGGACCGCTACAGACTGCAGACTGTAGCCATGGGCCAAGTACACCTACAGCTCACCGTTATACTGAGGAACTTTGAACGCTATGGGGTGGAGTGCTAGTAACGGAGTGTCGGCATCACTGGCATCATCACAGGAACAGCATGGGACCTCTTATACAGCCCACATGCAAGAAAAGGTGATGCAGCACTCAGCAGACATTATGCAATCCTCATTGCTAAGATCTTGGGGGTAGTGGCACCTACCTCTTGTGCAAGGAGTGCGTGTCCTACTCGCTTATCTACCGTAACTCGCACTCAGTTCTTGCATCGGCGCTCTCACTCTTCCAATTTACATTTTCCTGATCCAAAATGTCTCAAATCTCATTCATTCAAATGCGTGGTTCTGAGCATTTTATAACTCGAATATTTCACACATTTGTTAGATCGGAGACAACCAAACACGATACAAAGCCCTCACCCTCTCCCCTTTTTAAAAGAATAGGAGGCCGTTTACATTATAACCTTAACCCTTTCGCTGCCGATTGAGTTTAATTCTCCTCCTCCGACAGCAGCGTACGGTTAAGAACATCGCTCACTGTATCCTGAGCATTCCATTCCTGGGCATAGCTTAAGCGGTACCACTGACCATGTTATGTTGTAATGTATGTTTCAGAGCAATAGAAGAGCCCATTTATCACGTGCCGAAAAGGGGTGTGATAACCCTTACAAGCACTTGATAAATGTGCCCCTACGGGTTATCAACGGATACCACCGTCCTGAGTAGCAGCTGCGCAGGCTTTCTATGCAGTTCATAGTTTTATACACACTGCAGTTGTTACATGTATAGTATGTATTACATAATTGCGTCTTGCTTATTTCTTCACTGTTTTATGGATCTATTCTGATACCATTTTAGTTCATCCTTCCAGTTAATTCTTACCAGGGATGTATCGTAACGCCTCCTGAGTCACATTAGCCTGCTACCCAGATGTTAAACCTACTGTATGTTTACACCTAGATGCCATTGTTTTGTTTTTTAAATTGTATTTTGACATTCCTTGTCTGATTATGCTGTGTTGATGATAAATTGTATTTTTGAGACGCGTAAGATTAATATGAGTGTTTATTTGCTTTTGAATATTGAACCAGCTGGGTTTAAAGTGCCACCAAACGAAAGCTGATCTCCATAATGAACTGGTTTGTTCCAGGCCTGTTTTTGTGGGGTAACGGAGTTCTGGCGCCTTTTTGTTAGGGACCAACATGAAACACCATGTACAAATTATAAAACGCTTTTCCCCACTCAATATCTAACCCCACTTCTAATAATTTTATAACACTTTTTTTTAATGTAAAGCTAGAATATTTGTCGTTTTTAGATATAGTTTAATTTTGGAGGAAGGAGATTCTCCAATGCGCACGCACACACAATAAACACGTTAAGTGTGCATAATGTTGTGTTGATTGCAGGTCAACATGGAGAGCAGCACAACGTCTCAAGGCAAGGGTCTCCAGCCTCTTTCTGAGTGTAGCAGCAAGAACAGGCTGACAAAATGTGCAATCAATACTTTTACACACGATAGCCCAGCCCCCTTTTTTTTTTTTCTTTTTTTTTGCACCACTTTGTATTCTCAAATCATAAATGTGTAGCACAGGGGTAGCCGACTCACATCCTCAAGAGCTACCGTCAGGTCATAACCTATTTACATACATAAACAGAATATTACATGGCTCAGCAGCAAATATACCATTCATTGTACCATAAAGAAACTACATATATAACCAACATACAGTACAACACCCATTGTACTATAACTCATTGAACATGCATATCCAGAAATGGTTCCAGAAGTATTGAATCTCTTCGCCTGCGATTTCTTAATCCTGTAACATTCATTCGTAATCAAACAGTTAATCCGTGCCTGAATTTCTAGAAGTTGGTTATATGGTAATATCTTAGTAGTATTCTTAGGGTAGAAGCGGTCTGCCAGTAACATAGTTTTATCTGTTGATTTTGGAGTCTGTAATAATGTTACCATTATTTTTCAACAGGATATCTCCCAAAATAATTTTCTTGCAAATCACACACCAATGTCCATTTTAATTGTGGTTTGTGTGCAGCTGGCTGCCACCATCATGTCCTTTACATGTGACATACTCCCACGCCAGATGAATAATGTATCATCGATGTAACAACCCCGATGATATGTATTCTGGGTGATTAAGAAATAAAGATTTTTCAGTAGTGTACATGAAGATATTTGCGTAGGATAGGGCTGTATTTTTTGTTGTTGGTAAGTACAAGTTTAAGTTCTTGTACAAATAACTCACACCTTATCAGAAATCATAGTGCTTCTCTTTCTGCATCTATTCTCGCTTGAGATTGCTATGTAGAGGCTCTACAAATCTATGGTGCATAATATATCAGTCTCTATCAGGTAGGTAATACAAGAGACCTTATTGAGAAAATGTATAGTGTCTTGGATGGTCCTATTTGGTCCCTGTACAATTGGCTGCAAAAAGCAGTCCAGATATTGGTATCCGAGCCTGACACAATGTCGGCCAGGGGAATTTGTTCGTATTTTTGGGTAATAGATATAGATGGGTAACAGTGGGTGGGGGAAGTGGATGGACTGGGTGCTTCCTAAACAGTATATCAATCAGTGTGATAAGTGACACACCTTAAGTACACACAATAAACCTTACACCATAAAGTGATAAATAAAATGAAATACAGTGTACAACAGCAGCTCAACTTCCTCTGGTGGGATCGTTCCAAATCCCAGGATGTGGAGTATTCTTTTCTTGGGGTTGAGGAGGAGCGCAGGATAAGCTCGTGATATGTAAAAAAATATAAATATATATATAGTGCAGATGGTAATTCACTGCTACAAAAATTATAAAAAACGTAAGAAATGAACTCACAAAAATCGTGTTAAATCACTGCATGTCAGAGATCCTTCTCTCTCTGACTGGAGCCCTTTGTGCAACTGGAGTCTGTATACCTCTCAATGAAGTGGATGGTATGCAAATAAAGAAAACCACAAATAGTGCATATAGTATGAACTATACATATATATTAAACACAGATATTAAGGAAACTCACATTTTCCACGCGAAACCGGAAGTGACGCGACGGCACTGACTGATACGGAACTACACTGTGAGGGGAAAGTGAAGCACCGAGCAGCAGCTTACTTTTAACCAACCTTCTATCGGCGGTTCTCTCCACTACCCATCTTAATTATGGAAAATGTGAGTTTCCTTAATATCTGTGTTTAATATATATGTATAGTTCATACTATATGCACTATTTGTGGTTTTCTTTATTTGCATACCATCCACTTCATTGAGAGGTATACAGACTCCAGTTGCACAAAGGGCTCCAGTCAGAGAGAGAAGGATCTCTGACATGCAGTGATTTAACACGATTTTTGTGAGTTCATTTCTTACGTTTTTTATAATTTTTGTAGCAGTGAATTACCATCTGCACTATATATATTTATATTTTTTTACATATCACGAGCTTATCCTGCGCTCCTCCTCAACCCCAAGAAAAGAATAATAGATATAGAGCCTGGCCTTCGGGAGCTATTGCTAATTCTGGGCCTTTCCTCTGTCAGTCCTGTTAGAACAGGCAGTGGAAAGGTTAATTCCTTCAGTTTTCCTGTTTTGCATTTCAGCTCTGAGTATTGTAGCAATATTCAGGGGCGGGCCAAAGCAACCTTTAAGCATGTTAATCCAAAGGGTGGATATGGGTTGGAACACCCCCTGATGTGTGTGAGCCAATCGGTATCCAGCTTTGAGTTGTAATGATTCAAAGTTAGAGACACTCCCTGAGGATATTCAAATTGAGACATGTTTCCTAAATTTAGATTGTCAGTTAGTGAGTGGAGCAAACAACACTACTTTAGTGTGTAAGTGAATACTATTAAGTAAACCAATGAACAAGTGTAAAATAATATAATAACAGTGCAAAGTGACAAAGCAATAAAATCACGTGCAGTGCAAATAGGTACAAAAAAACACTCAAACCCTTAGAAGGACTGTTTCAAGGTCCAAACGAACATGGGCAAAGAACCAGGGGAGCGATGGTACCTTAAAAAAGAAGAAACTACATAGTGCAATACTGTCTGAATGTAACACAAATAGTGAAGCTCCCAAGTGAGCACTTAATATGCTGAAAATCGACAGTATCAGACTGAGGTATAAGGTCACAGGCTGGAGCCAGTAGGAGGAGGTGCCATCTCAAAAGAGAGAGACACGGAGCCAGGGTAAAAGGTATACACGATTTATCCAAAAACAATAACAATTGGAGGCTTACAAGATAAGGAAGTGACGTATCGGCCCCTGGCAGAGACGCAGTATGGCGGCTTGCAGCAGCGGCGGCGGCGTGATGTGATTCTGAGATCACCATACCTTCTATGCCATTATCCCATTGGGAGAGGGAGTGGCTCAGTGAGTAAAGACACTGACTGGCACTGAGAGTTTGAAGCAGGGGAGCCTGGTTCAATTCCCGGTGTCGACTCCTTGTGACCTTGGGCAAGTCACTTTATCTCCCTGCGTAAAACTAGCAGCGCTATACAAGAACATGCTATTATTATTATTATTATTATTATTGTAAGCCTCCAATTGTTATTGATTTTGGATAAATCGTGTATACCTTTTACCCTGGCTCTGTGTCTCTCTCTTTTGAGATTGCACCTCCTCCTACTGGCTCCAGCCTGTGACCTTATACCTCAGTCTGATACTGTCGATTTTCAGCATATTAAGTGCTCACTTGGGAGCTTCACTATTTGTGTTACATTCAGACAGTATTGCACTATGTAGTTTCTTCTTTTTTAAGGTACCATCGCTCCCCCAGTTAGTGAGTGGAGTTAGTCTTCAGAGAGAGCTGAGAGGGATAGCAAGCCAAAAATAGTTCTCTCCCTCCTGCCCCACCTGGGTGAGGAGGGAGGGGAATCCAGCTGCCATGAGCAGAAGGGCAAAGAGCAAATCAGGCCTATCATGTTCTGCTGTATGCTGTGTATGCTGCCCTGAATAAAGATCCACAGAAAAGAAGCTGCTGTGTGTGTCCCTGTTCCTGGTGTCTGGAGAATGGAGTGTCAGTGGGGGTCTCTCCTCTGGAGACCCCAGGGGATCCCTACTGGCTGGAGGCACTGTGCACCCTGAGAGAACAAGGTTAGCTGTCCCACACCACACCACCTGTCCCTGTCCTGGGTTCTCTCCACAACACTGCGGAGCACTCAGCCCTCCTGTTTGCCAGCAGGTCACAGCACCAAGACCACTCAGAGTAACCAGAAGGAGTGTACCCCCCAATCTCATGTCGGGTGGGGTACCATAGAAGGGTTACATTTGGAGGCGCTGCTGAGATGAGGACTGCTCCCCAGGACAGGACAGGTTTTATCAACGGGACAGGTTTTCAAAGACAGTGGACCATGCAGCAGTTTCAACGACTTTGTATGCAGCACAGAACAGCAGCCATAGACTTTGCAGTGAGGGAACCTCTCCTTGAAGCTTCCCCAGGGAGGGGGTTACCCTAATCCAAGAAGACCTTGCTATGTGGTACCATTCCTGGTGGCTATGCACCAGGAAGCGTAAGTCCCTACATGGCCTGAGGCGACACCAGGGAAGTGTGATGACCCTTCTGCACCCCACGACGAGAGAGGTAAGGGGGCAGGGACTACATGGGAAATGTCTGTAGGTCCCTGTGCACTCTGCAGTAAGAGTTACTGCGGTTCCTGTGCGAGGCGTTCCCTGATGCTACCCCTGGGTGCGCGACACTCTCAGACTACAGGGACAGAAATTTATTTGTGGCTCCTGAATGCAAACGGAGACCACACTGTGCTGGACTATGTTATATCTCCATCTGGTGTTTCCTGCTCCTACAGGAATGCCATGTATCTTTGTGCTCAAAATGGCGGCTCCAGCTCACTGGGGGCCGCATGGACTATGAATGTGCTCAAAATGGCGCCTCCCGCCTTACCAGGGAAGCCATGTGCTGTTTTGCAAAGATTTCTGCATTTTGCAAGCTTGTGCTGATCTTCAGCTTGCAAGAAAATGCGGGAACTGTTCAAACCTCTCCCCCTTTGCTTGTTCTGGATTAGATTATCCTATTTACCAGGGGGAGGAGCCGAGTGTGAATGAAGGAACCCACAGGAAGTGAGGAGCCAGACGCACGTGTACTACAGGGACAGCAGTTGTGCCTCTGAACTGCTGCTGCTATCTATAATCATGGAGAATCGTGGACAAGTCTAAGAACTGACCGGAAGAGTCCTATTCATTAGGGACTCCCCTGAGAATCAACTACTTGGGGTTTGCCCCTTATGTGATTGTCCTGGCGGCTCTCTTCACCTCATGGGAAGTTGCTCCGCTTGTCGTGTGCCCTATCTGCGGGCTAGGCTCAATGGCCCTGCAGAACCTGATCTCACCATGAGCACTGAGGAGCTGCACACTCTCTACACCCTGGTGCGCAAGTTGTCTCAACTGGCTCAAGCATCAGCCGACGACGCTGCCCACCATTACATTGCCATGGTGTATGAACTGTTCTACCCAGATTTACAAGTGGTGTCCACGTACCCCTCATCCAGGTCCAGCTTTTGCAAAGGCTTTTGACACAGTCGATCATGTTATCCTGCTTAACAAACTCCAGAGCTCTGGAATAGGGAAACATGCTTTAAACTGGTTTCAGTCCTACCTATCAGGAAGATCCCAACATGTGTCCATCTCAGGCTCTAACTCCAACCCCCTGGATATCACCTGTGGTGTCCCGCAAGGCTCTGTTCTGGGGCCCCTACTCTTCTCAGTGTTCATTAATGATCTTCCCACAGCTTGTAAGGAAGCCTCAATACACATGTATGCAGATGACACAATCCTATATGCACACAGTCATAGCCTCTCTGACCTTCAACACATACTTCAGTCTGACTTTTTGAGACTCGAAAACTGGATTTCCCAAAACAAACTGTTTTTAAACATTGACAAGACTGTAACAATGGTATTTGGGACCAAGACTAAATTTGTAAAGCTTCCAGTGACTGAGCTCCTGATTAGAACCAACGCTAACACCACCCTAACACCTGTCACTAGTTTTAAATACCTGGGCTTATGGTTTGACTCCCACTTAACATTCGGGATGCACATTGATACCCTGACAACCAAGACCTATGCCAAACTAGGGGTACTTTACAGGAACAAATCCTCCCTAAGTCTCCTGGTCAGAAAGCGTATCGCACAGCAGATGCTAATGCCAATTATTGACTATGGAGACATAGTATATGGCTCGGCTCCTCAAACCCACCTTACACTGGCGACACAGTTTATTACACTGCGGCCAGATCCGCAAGCCGGGAGATTTCCCGGCTTGCTAGTGGCCGCCCCTCGGCGTGCCGCGCGTCATAGACGCGCGGTCACGCGTCATCGGGAGCGTGCGCCCCCTGCACGCGTGTCCAGGGGCTCCCCGAGGGAGCCCTGGTGTCCCGCGATCGCGGGACAGCGGCAGGGGGTTCCGGGGGGACCCGGCGGACCCGGCAGCGGTAGGGAGAGCGCCCCGATCGGAGGGCGCTCTTCCGCTGCTTCGGCGCGCGCCCGTCACTCTCGGGCGCGCGCCAGGCTACTGCTGCGGCACAGAACGGGCAAATGCTCGAATAAACTGTGCCGCAGCAGTACCAAACTTGACACCCTCTACAATTCAATTTGTCGTTTTGTTCTCCAATGCAACTACAACACACATCACTGCGAAATGCTCAAAGAACTAGATTGCTCAACACTAGAGTCTAGGCGCAAAGTTCACTTTTCCTGTCTTGCCTTTAAATTCTTCATGGGCAAGCTACCCAGCTACGTGAACAAGCTCCTCACCCCTACCACATGCAGCACTTATCACCTGAGATCAGACTCCAAAAGACTATTCATGGTCCCAAGGCTCAACAAAGTATCCGGACGTTCCTCCTTCTCCTTCCGTGCACCCCAAAACTGGAACAACCTACTAGAGACTCTCACATCCACCACCAGTTTAAGTTCTTTCAAATCTAAGGCTGTCTCACATTTTAACCTGGTCTGTAACTGTTTCATACGCTCATAATATATATTTTCTTTAACTGTGCATGCAATGTCTTGTATATAATGTATACCCTGTTCATTTATGTAACTGTACTTGTAACCATGTACTATTTGTTTTACTCTGTGCCCAGGACATACTTGAAAACGAGAGGTAACTCTCAATGTATTACTTCCTGGTAAAATATTTTATAAATAAATAAATAAATAATTCTTGATCTTAACTATTTCTTTGCTGGATTGATCAATTACAAGTATGACCAAGTCAAACGAGCATTTGTTTAATATTGCAATCCAACGCTTACAGAACTCCGGATCTGTTCTCCCTATAGTGGGCTGGTTCTTTATCCTAAACCCACAGGGTAGTAGTCTTTCTTTATGGTAATGCGATAGCGTTACTCCGTGAAGATAGTAATCAACTTCCCTTTTCTTTAACTTAATTAAGTCATTGTACACGTCAGTAGCTTTCTTGGGTCCCAACACAGATTCAAAAGATTCAGTATAGCGGATTTTAGAAATCTCAGCCTCACTGAAGCTTGCAGAGTCAGAGATAGACGAAAACACTCCAAACGTGTCAGCAAACTCTTCCATGTTATTTCCTTATGTGTATAACACCAACATTCATTTAAAATATGGCTACTGTTGTTGAAAAAATCCAAAGTTTGGGCCAAAAACCACGGATAAAATGACTTAGACCCCTCGCAGGTAACTACAAGTAATGTAACTGGCAGGTGATGGCTTGATGCATGAAGTAACGTATTCTTATCTGTTACTTTTTGAAATAGCCTCGTTGCCAATGTGCCACCTTTCTTGTACACCATAGTATCCAAAAATGGTATTTCAAGTTCGCTATAGCATAATGTGAATCTTATTTTGGATGGAATGCTGTTCAAATGTTCCACGAAGCTGTTTAGTTCTGTGGTATAATATAATATATAATATCCATATAATAAAAATATCATCAATATAGCGTAAAAACTTTTTGATGTACTGTGCATAGGGTGCATCGTATAGAATATGGGTTTGTTCGTACATGTCCATATACAAATTGGCATATGATGGTGCCATGTTTGAGCCCATGGCTGTCCCGCTCAGCTGTAAATAATAAGTTCTCTCAAACCTGAAGAAATTTTTGTTCAAAATTATTTCCGTCAGGAGTAGTAGAAACTCTGATGGGGGGCCGGTCGGTGAAGTCCTTGTGATCAACTTGCTCCAGATAGCATCCAAGTCCTCTTTGTGTGGGATGTTCGTATATAGATTTGCTACATCAAGTGTAGCCAATATACACCTATAGGGATCACACGTTAAGTTGTTAATGTGCTCCATAAAGTTGGTAGTGTCTT